>NC_083356.1:60357500-60637500 GCF_030254825.1 Meriones unguiculatus
ACAAAACAAAACAAAAAAAACAACACCAACTCAGCCAAAGAACTAAGAGAACTAGTTACAAAGCTGAAGAAGTTTTGAGATTGTGTTGATGTCCTCGTGTGTCAAATAGTGAGTTATAACCCAAGTTTCCCCCAATGAATTTAGAAGTGGGAAAAATGATTCTTTGTTTACTGTGTTTGTTTGCTCTTTTGTTTTAATTTTTGAGACAGTGTCTCATTTAGCCCAGGCTGGCCTCACTTGCTAGATAGTTCAAGGATAATTTTGAACTTTGCTAGTCCTGTTTCATGTTTAGACCACTGGAATGTTGGGATTATAGGCTGTGCCACAACACACAATTTAGTAGCATTGGGAAGGCATTCTGCCTACCAAGCCACAATCATAAAAAGAACTCATACATATTTAGAACTTCCTGTAATTTCTCCAGTAAAAGGAAAGTGACCTTATTTCAGCTTTTGGGAACATCTTTGACAATATCCTGGTTCGCATGCTAAAATGTTATAAATAGACATTATCAATGTGTAGTGACCCAATAGAAAGAAATATAAAAGTAGACAATGTTCTCAGACTTTCCAGTGTGGAGAGAGTGCAGGTGTGGGGGAGAGGTCTGAGAAAGAGACTGGAAATCAACAAGGGTTCATCTCTAGGAAGAAGGTAGGCTCTTGGGAGTCTATGGGGTGACTTTCGCTGAGACTCCTAGCAGTGGGGGATATAGAGCCTGAAATGCCCACTCCCAGTAGCCTGGCAGGACTTCCATTGGAGTAAGAGAGACATCAACCCACCCACAAAATCTTTGACCCAAAATTTCTCTTGCTTATAAGAAGTGTATGGAATAGCAAACTAATGACTGTTGAGGAAATGGCAAACTAATGACTGTTTCAACCTGAGACCTACCCCATGGGAGAGAGCCAACTCCTGACACTGTTAATGATAGTCTGCTACGCTTGCAGGCAGGATCCTGGCATAACTGTCTACTGAGAGACTTCATCAAACAGCTGATGGAAACAGATGCAGAGACCTACAGCCAAACAATAGGCTGACCTTGGGGAATATTGTGGAAAAGCGAGAAGAAGGAAAGGTGGAGCTTGAGGGGTCAAGGACACCAGAAGAAAGCCTACAGAGTAAAATAACTTGGGCCCACAGGGACTCATAGATCTGAACCACCACCCAAGAGCATGTAAGTGTATTTATGCCCCCTACACATATATAGCAGATGTGCAGCTAGGTCTTCATTTGGGTCCCCCTAACAATTGAAGTGGGGGCTGTCTCTAACCCTGTTGCCTGCCTTTGGATCCATTCCCCCTCACTGGGCTGCCAGTTCTGGCCTCAGTGGGAGAGGAAGCCCTTAGTTCTGATGTGACTTGATGTGCCAAGGTAGGAATCCTTCTCTAAGGAGAAGTGCAAGGGAATGGGGAGAGGGGGATGTGAAGGTGGGACTGGGATGAGAGAAGGGAGGGGGCTGTGATTAGACTATAAACTGATTAAATGAATACATTAACAAAACAAAACAAGCCACTTCAACAATATTATTAGATATTTGAGAAAACCCTTCACATTCAAACTAAATATTTATGGATTGCTTTGATCAACAATTTGGTTTTATTCTTCAGTATTGGTTCATATGACGTTATTATGACAGCATAGGTGATAATGCTGGAGACACTCTACTTAAATCAGAAAAAAGTGGAAATGACTAAATGCAAGGAGTTATATTTATAAACTAACTCTCCAAGTTCATGGGAAAATGCACATTTAGAACTCAAATATATTTGTCACCATTACCAAACACTCTACAAAAGAGGCTGCAGAACCCTTAGGCACTTCAATATCTATGGGTATTTATTTTTCAATTTAATGTCTTTATTTGGAATCTAACATAGCACATATGAAAATAAAAGTTTTTTTAGCATGTGAATGGCAAGCTATCTCCTTTGGTGACAAAATATTCATTTGAAATGTAGTAAATAAAATATTTTAGCTTATTTAACGCCATGTTTCTCAACTTTCAGCTTATAATCCCCTGGAAAGCCTTCAACCTTCTGATCATTTTCCTTTATAACCTATTACTTACACTGAGTAAAGAACTTAAACAGCCTCAGTCTCCCTGGCAGTCAACTCCGAAGGACAGAAGAAAGAGGTCATTAATCTCTTAATCCAGCTAGAAATTACAGATGAATTCTTGTGTCAAAAAATAAGAGCCATGTGAATTTTGTTTCTGATTTATCCTATAACTTTCCCATCTCTATTTCCTTCTTTTAGATCCCCAAACTATTCTCCATGGTCTTTGGAGTTTATTTGTCTCAACTACCCTACGACAGATAATGATTTAAGAAAATACATGGAATCTTACAGAATATCCATGAACAAGGTGGTTTGCTCAGTGTTTCTCTCCTCTTCTCTCCTCCCCTCCCTTTCCCCTTCGTTCCACTCCTCTTCCCCTTCCTCCTTTCTCCTCCTCTCCCACTCTACCCTCCTTGTTTTTTTTTTTTTTTTTTTTTTTTTTGAGATAGTCTCTTTTTAACACAGAGTTCACACTGTCCTGGAAATCATATTCCCCTGCCTCATTTTCAAGAATTCTAGGATTATAGATAAGCATCAACTTGCCTCTTTGTCATTTTTTCTCCTGTTCAACATAAGACACGAGCACATATGCACAATTTTTTTTTGCTTTCAAAACTCTTTTTTCATGATTTCTCCAAACACAAACTCGAATTGTTTCAAAATATTTCTGTTTTTTGTATATTTGCTCATTTTATTCATATGTATATCCAGTGGCTCTTTAGGCTACATAGGAGACACCAGGGAAGCATGTAGGGTATTTTTTAATGCAATAAGCAAAAGTCAGTCAGAAGTTGTCTGTAAATAATGGATAAACTGTGTGGCCACCAGAGGCCGAGACTTGACTTTTGGGATGCTGGGACAGGCTCATTGCTTAGCAGGGCACTACCAGGAACCAAACAGAATCCAAAGAACTGTGGACTTCCTGCTTCAGAAAGTAAGTTCTGCAAGTGCTGAACTCTGATAGCTTTACGTGTCTCACAGCGTCACTGCATAATTCTTGTCACTAATTGGCAGCAGCTGCTTCAGACAGACCTGGTTCTAACAGACTGAATGCTTCTCTCTGCCTTTAGGAAATCTGCCTCTCCAGGTGAAGTTTGGGGCCCTGTGTAGAGCAGTATGTCAAGTTTGTTTGCTTGTTATTGGACAGCAGTATAAATGAAGGATTTCAACATGTTTAGCAACACTATTCCTTCTTTTGGAAATTCTGAAAAAAAAAATACTTTTTGTATATGATTTATTTATTTATTTTTATTTCTGAGTGAAAAGTCACTGTCACTGAATATACAATATAAGCAAATTTTTGTGAGCTTAATGTACTTTGCAATAAGACTGAACTTGATATGAATTTTTCACAGTATTATGAGGCCGGCTTTGTTTGTGAAATTCTGGTTCACTCTACTCATTTACACTAAAAGTTTAAGCAAAAAATGCTGACCTTCATTTATTTTCAGCTTTCTAGAAGCCCTGTCACACCAGGGTTCCAATTCAGCCATTTCACTGAGCCCCAGACCAGCAGTGACGTCATTTTCAATGTTTTGCTCTTCTTTGCAACATTATAAAAATGAATCTTATTCTGTTTTTAATCATAAGCCTTATCCAGCAATCAAGCAGGTATATAATAAGCTAAGCTACTCTGTAAATCTAAACATTCTCTGCAAATGGGAAAGATACAGTCTGGGGCCTCTGATTGTTACTAAGGTGACTATCTAAAATGAAAATCTGATTAACCCTTTTGCTGCTTGAAACTACCCATGTACCACGTTAGCTGACTTTCCCGAACTTATCTATCCCTTTTACCCCTCAAGAAAGTCATAATTGCATTGCTCCAAAGTAGTTGTGCTCTGGTTGTGCTATCTAAGGCTGAGAGGGCTGTGGTGGGTGGTTGTCCCGTATGGACAGCTGACTGGGGTGGATCCTGTAGAAACCAACATCAAAACAGACGTTAAAACAGAGGGCACAGATTTCTCATTTTAGGCCTCAGTTTGATGAAATCCTTGACAACATTTAAAGATTTCTATTCAATAAATATCAGATTACCATGGTATTTTCCTTTCTCTTGGGAAATAATTTGACAGTAAAAGCTGTATGTTTCACAAGCATATTTTGCTCAACTATTTTTGAATGACATTAGCAACTGCTAAAGTTTGCTAGGCAAAATAATATTTCGAAGCCTTATGCAGAATTTTAGCCAAGAATAAATATCCATCAGGCAGTGTCTATTCTCCACATCCAAATGCAAAGAGCAATTTCAGAAACCAGGAAGCGAACACACATGTTCATACAATTTTGACAATGGGAGTTATTCATTAGTAATTCATTTATAGTTTTATGAAACAAGTGATATAACACAATTACACTTTTATTTTTTTTCAAAGTACAGAAATCTCCGTACTTTTACAGAATTAGCATTCAGGTTTCCTTAAAACTTTCACTGCCTCCACCCCGTGCCCTTTCCAAACCTCTAGAAAGAGGTCTGCATGGTTTTCAGACAGCCTCTCCAGGAACGGCAAACACATCATTTGTTTTTCCTTAAATGGGGCTTGTTCTGACTGCTCCTCTCTGGCCAGGTCATTCAGCCCTTTCACTCTGGATTCCCTCCCTGCTCCTCTCTTTAACTCAAACCCATTGCTTTCTTCAGACTTAGTGCAGTTCCCATTGCCCCAAGCAAGCATATCCCAATTAACCTTCCTCCCTTAGTTCATGCTTTTATGTTCCCTCAGAATATAATTGTATTATGCTGTTTTCTACTTGTTGATACATTGCTTATAATTGCTTCTGTCCTGCTGTTCTGTGTGGTTGCATGTATTACATTTACTGTTTTCATTTGGTTGCAATCATTCCATGTGCTGCCTCCTTCTTTGTATATCCTTTATTTTTTTTATTGTTTCAGATGAAGAAGCACCATTTAAAGTACTCCATGCTGAAGAGACTTAAGTTTTTAATTTAAATTGATAATTGTGTGTGTTGTGTGTGTGTGTGTGTGTGTGTGAGAGAGAGAGAGAGAGAGAGAGAGAGACAGAGACAGAGACAGAGACAGAGAGAGAAAGATGTGTGGGTACCTACAAGTGCCTTGGCATGTATATGTGGAGTTTGTCTTCTTCATTCACCTTTCTCTGGGTTCCAGGTGTGAATGCCAGGTCACCAGGCTTGCATGGTGAGCAAATTTACTGCCTGCCCCAGTTTGTACATATAATACTGAATTTTGCAAAGGAACAATACTATAGGCAAACAACGCAAGTCCATATCACCAGCTCATGGCCGGTCTGCATCCATCAACTTTCCCTGATGGATAGTCATCCCTGAAGAGTTTGTTTATACCATGTCAGACCTAACATTTCCACACCGAAATTCAGCTTCTCCCAAGTAATACAAAACAAAAAGGCTTTTCTTTCCTGTTTACCTAGTTCTACTGAAGCTACTTATCAAAATAATTTTTGTACACTTAGCATTTCTAACCTGCAAGCACATTCAGTTCTTGCCTGTGGAACTACATAAAAAACTCAAGAATGTTTGCTGTACAAAAAAAAAAAAATAATGTTTGCTGTACAACTTAGGATTGTGTGTTCTCTTAGTATATACAGTATGTCTCTGTTATCAGGATTAGTAATAAATGCAACAAGTTCAGAAGTGTAAAGGAACACAGAATATGCCATACTATCTAGTGAGAATTAAAACTAAAATATTTAATCAACTACATATTTAAATATATTCACACAAATAATTAAGATGATGTTTAAACAATTATTTTAAGGTTAAGGTCTAAAAGAATAGAGCTGGTTACAGACTCAGATAGACACTGGAAAGAGAACAGAGGCTGTTCTATTGGAAGAGTGAGATACCAACTACCTGACAGGAACTCTTGAGCTACTCAAGATGGCAAGTAAAGCCATGTGCTGCTGCATATAGGTGGCTGGACACTTGAATTTAACTCTTCCAACCCCTGTCTCCATGAAAACACAAGTGGTCCTAAAAGTGATTTCCTCTTGTAGATGTATTCAGATCTAAACATAAATCATTAATTGGAGGATGACAGATATTGCTGTGTGAGAATGGAAGGGAGATGCAATCTGAGACCTCAAGGTCCTCCTCTGTCACTGCCCTCCTCTCAGAGCCACCAGCCAGTCAAGAGATGGAACCCATTACTTTAGAGACATTTGCATGTCATCCATAAACTGAGTTTTATGTTAAGAGGTTCAGTTTTTCATAGTGTAATTTCAAGTATCAATCAATGAAAGGAAGGAAGGATCTTATAGAACTGGGTTTAGAACTCTAAGCTCACGCTATTAAGCCAAAAAAAAAAAATCTACAGAAAAAAAATTCTGGCAGCTGGCCAAGAATAAAAAGAGGGTGAACATCCATAAAGAACTGAAAAGACAATGAAGAGACCTTAAAACCAGAGAGTGGGAAACTGTTAGTTTTAAAAGAATCTAGGTGTAGGGTTATTTAGGGAACGGCTTATTTAGTCCAATATATGTACAAATCTGGATAATTTGGAGGGTATTAGCACCAGGTGAACATAGCATCACTTCATTCTTTTTACTAAAAATAAGCAAAGCTGACCTAAAGCAGGAGCTGAATATTCGCATGAGCCACTCTGATTAGATATGTGACCAGCACATTCATCTACTCTGGAGGCTCGGGTTGAACTACATTTCATTGTTCTCACGTTGCATACATTGTTAATATTGAGAAGAATCTTTGTTCACAAAAAAGAGGAAAACTTGTTCACAATGATGCTATTAACAAAAGAAATTCGACAACTGGGAGTCAGAGTTTGAGCCTGGATCAAACTATGGTAGGATTTTGAGTCACTAACATTATAAAACCCAAATATAGGCTTTGAACATGAATCTTGTCCTCCATAGGAATGAAAAAAAAATACATGGACACTAAATATGCTACAATTTTACATCAGTAAATATATAAGGAAGCAATATGTGTTTATGTATACATGTGTATATGTGTGGTAGCTTTGCAAGTTCCAGGAATCCTTCTGTGTCTGCATCACCAGTACTAAGACCGTAGGTGCATGCTGCTTCACTGAGTTTTATGTGGGTTCTGGGGATCAATATTCATGTCCTCAAGCTTATGGGAAATGTACCCAAGTACCTTACTCATTAAGCTATCTCCACAGCTCTCTTCCTTCCTTCCTTCCTTCCTTCCTTCCTTCCTTCCTTCCTTCCTTCCTCCCTCCCTCCCCCTCTTCCTCCTTTCCTCCCTCTCTCCCTCCCTCCCTCTCTCCCTTCATTCCTTCCTTTCTCTCTCTCTTCCGTTCTCTTTTTTAAATGTTTATACTGAGAGGTCCTGCAACAGAGAAGATACTATAGCAGCAAGAAAACCTGGCCATAATTATGCATGAACGGAGTGGAAGGTGAAGATTTGCAGGTGTGTCTAAAGATAGAGTGAGTATGAAATTCAGACACACCTAGAAGGGATACTCTGGTATATTTTAGAACAGAGAAGAGAATCACAACAGTTAAAGAAGCAAGGTAGAACATGGAGAGGGGTTTAAAACAGCTCTGATCTGGGAGGATCTTCTCAACCACGCAAAGAGCTTTGTGTTTCACTCTTTGTATGAGATAGAGCTGGATGGTGTGGGGCACATTCTGGCTGCCATGTGACCAGTGACCACAAGGAGGCATGAATGGACCAAGGGAAATTACCTAAGTGGATGCTGGGGAGAAATGGTGACCAGAACCAGGTGATAACTGGAGTAGCTAATGGGAAGTGATGAGATTTGAAGGAGAAATTTGTTGTCTCATTGGATATAATGTCAATGAATGTGGAAAAGGAATCAGGGCAAGCTTGCAGCTGCGGGGCGTGGACAGCTGTGTCAACACTGTTGATATTTATCAGGATGAGGGAGACTCAGAACAATGTGAGACAGCATGGCTTGGAGTTCTTTATTAAACAGCAAAGTCTACGAGAGGAGAAACTGCAGCTGGGAGGTGAATCTGGAATCTACTGGTCCTAGTTAAGGCCTTGAACGAGAGACTAAAGAGAAGGATAGAATCTGAAGATGGAGTCATCATTTGCCTGGGGACCGTGCTCTGGAAACTGTGATGAAAATGGACCATGAGGCCTGGACAATGGACTAAGAAAACTGAGTGTGTAAGCCTTGCAAATAAGCAAACCTAGAACCACATTCTTGCCTACTTTCTATTTCTCAACTGGTGAGAAATTTGTTTAACTAATTTTAAACAGTTAACAAGGAACACAGCTGGGTATTGCAAAAGGCCACAAGGTTCATGTTTCCAAGAGTGTCTGTGTGCTTGTTCAGAGATGCATGCTACTACAGAACATCCTAAGTAAAAACTTTGATGAGGATAATCATTCATGCTTAGAGCTCATTTATTAGAAAAAGACTTTTAGTCATGTGGTAGAAAATAAATCATTGGAGTCTTCTTTTTTAGAAAATTACAATTTTTCAAAGATGCCTCTGCTCACGATACTTGATATGCAAGGCTAATTTTTCAGATACATTTGCTGCTATAAATGAATAGCCTCAGTAGATGCTGTTACTCTGTTCAGACTAAATTGCTGGTGTGTTGTGTAGACTGACACCACCCTGTGTGGTACTAGCTCGGTGACCAAATAGTTGAGCCTTCACATACAATATACACAGAAATTGGTATAATTCTACGTTCACACATCACTACTGTGAAGCACTCAATGCCAAGTCTTATTTTATGTGAGGCAACCAGAGCAGTGGCACCTTTTGGTATGGAATCCCTTTGCTATTGCCTAACACTGTAAAAATGTTGGCAGCAATGAGCTGCCATATGGAGAAACGAAGCTTACTGCTCTACTATGCAAAAATCATGAAATGGATCACAGCAGTTCTCTGCCTCTACTGGAAAAGTTCCCTTTGTTCCTTTCACTAAAGCTTTTGAAGATAATTTCTCAGTAAAGTTTTCAGAATGAGTTCCTCAATCAGTAAGGTTATCAGACAGAAGGTAAACGGAGGCTTTGGGAAGCAGTTATGGGAGAAAGAGATAGATACCTCTAAATCGTGCAGTTTTAAAAATATTTTCATCAAAATTTCTGTCATCACATAATCAAATATTTTATCAACACAACTTAAAGAAGTCTACATAAGATGTTTAGTACAGGTGTATGCAAATGCCAACTGTATTGTAAAAATTGGCAGAAGAATATACGCTCTGACACATATGTTTCACATTCATAAGTTATTTACTGAAGTGACTTTAATAACATGTATGCATTTGTGAAATCATTACAGGTCCATGTTGAGATATGTTTCTAAATTTATATCTGTTGGGGACTATGGGTCGTGGCAATTCTTATTACTAGTTTTCATTTTCCCAAGACTAAATATCTTCAGGAACATGGAAAGAAAATAAAATGTTTATTTTATATCCCGTATTTATACAAAGCAAAACCTTCCTTCCTACAGTTTGAATCCACCAAGAAAACCTGTAAAAGGATTTCAAGATACCCAAGAGAATTTATTCTCTCTCCCAGTGGAGAAGATCCATAGGATGTGCCCCTGGGCCGCCAAATCCTTGGAACTGTTTCACCTCTGTCTTCTAGGTGTTATTGACACTCCTGGTACAAAAATCCTCTCCCAAGGATTCTCAGCCTACAAATTCTGAGTCAAGCGTATTGAAGTGAGAGGGAGGAGAATGAAGCCAACTTACAAGTTAGGGGCTAGTAAACCCTGAGGCCCAGTGTATAAGATACTTTACAGTTCTGATAATATGTTTCCCCCCTTTCCTTTAACTAGTTCAAATCTATTTTCAGCCCATGAAGCCAGTCTCATCCTCATTTACTTTAACCAGTATTCCTATAAAATAGAACAGCTCGGATCTCTAATCCTGCGCCATTACCAACCATGGAACCTGCTAGAAATCTTCAGGTCCATCTGTGCATTTGCATCCTCTTGGCTTCGAACTTCTATTTCCTATATATAAGAAGTTTAACCAGGAACAAAAGTTAGGGAAAGGATCTATGGTCATTTCCAAACCTGGATTATGAAATCACCTCCACTCTCAGGTATATTTGGCTGTCACTTAAAGTCAAGTAAGGAAGGCTGGGAACTAAAGAATATGGGACAAAAGATAAAATAAGGTGGCTAGAACAAAGTAAATAATAACTAAAGATAGAGTCACCAATATACCTAAACTTGTCCATGAATAGACATGTCCAAATCCAGTTAATTAGAGGACGAGGCCAGGGAACAGGTGATGAATTCTCTGGGGTCCCCTTACAGACGTTCCTGGGCAATAATGGCACTAGGAGCTGCCATCTGTGGGGCCTGCCATGTGCCAGCTACTGGGCTCAGTGTTTTCATATGTTGTCTTGTTAATTCCTTTGGCTTAGGCATCCTTTGGGTATGTTCAGAGGAGTAAAAAGTCTGCTGGCTATTCCCCAGAGCCTTGCAGGGTGGAGCATGGCTTCAGGTTATTTCTTGCTGACTGCCAAGTGTAAGTTCAGCTGAATGCCTGCGACGAGAGAGGCAAAAGAGAGACTGCTCACCCACAGAACCCAGGGGTGTTTGTCGCTGAACTCTGCGGCGCCGAGAGAAGCAAACGCTGCACTCTGATTAAGTACGTAACACACACTACATAAAGCACAAAATACAGCTAAATTTACTCTCACGTAGTAGTGTTCTCAGTGAAAATGAAAGTTTTTTTTTTTTTTTTTCGAGGAGTTCTGTACAAAAATCATAGTAAAGTTCCAAGCATTCAGTCATCAACTAGCATTATGGAAAACATGCTACAAAATTGTGTATGTGTATGTTTTAAAAAGCTACAGTAACATAATACACTTTATAAAAAAGTTAGCAGTAGGTGACATATAAGAACTGAAATATTTAAAAACCAGAAGATGAGTAATTAGAACAATCAATTTCTTATAAAATTCATTGTAAATTTGGTTTTAAAACAGCATAAGATAAAAATGAATTACCACGTTCAAGAGAACAAAAGATTTAAAAAGAAGGCAAGGGGGGGGGGGAAACACTCTAATACTTGCCAGACACCGTGATGTAAATTTTAGTTGAAAAGTAAATAAAATCCCCCCCCTTTGTTTTAGGAGAACATCATTATTTCCATCACTTTTTCTTAGGAGTACACTGTGCATTTGTAAACAATATTTTTTCCTGATATATAAATGTGGAAGAAAGAAGTAAAAAATAAATGTTCCAAAAATGTCAGTTTCTCTCATTCTAAAACTCTTTAACCTGAGAGTAAAGACAATCTCACACCATTGAACTTGTCACTGTAAACAGAAAGCATCCGGCATATTTTTGATCATGTCTAACTTTATGTTTTAGGGGCATCTTTCGTCCTTCTACAGCCTGAAATCAACAGGAATATACTATCTTAAATACTCAAGCAAAAGTCAGTAAAAGATACAGTAGGCAAACATTGTGGCCGGCTCAGCGGTGATTACCAACTCATGCTCCAAATTCACTATAAAATGAAAATCAATATTTCCACAAGTTCCTGCAACATAAAAGATAACCTTCATTGATTTTTCTAGACTTAGGCCTCTCTGATAAAATCTAATATAAATTTTCAACCATGAGGATTTGGATCAGAGCAGGGGCGATAAGTCTTGCACATCTCTTAAGAGGTGGAGAATTTTTTTTTTTAAAGTGCAAGTTCATACTATTTATAATTTGCCCTGTGCAAGTGAAAGTCTTTTCCACCCATGCTATCAGGAATCTCTTCTAATTTTTATTACTGTGAGGCTAAAGCCTGTTCCAGATAATTTGGAAATTTCAGGGGACTTGTGATAGGGCTGATGGTGCAGCCCGGGCTGACTTGAGAAAGGAGCGAACGGGTAATAGCCTCCATGGCTGCGCTGATTAAATGTTGCCATAGATGAAAGGCCTGCCATCGCCGCAATAAATTAACCAATCACACAAATCCCAAGTCAGGGCTAATCCTTCCTTGATACTCTGATCCTCTGATCAGCTCAAGGAGGTAAAGAAACTGGCTTGTGACGCTTGGTGCTCTAACCCCTGGATTTCATGTACACAAGGAGCTAATGATATCTTGCTGACCAGTTCAATGGGATGGACTTCACTCACAGCCCTTAGGGAGCACCATCGCCTTAAAGAAAAAGAAAAAAAAAAGAAAGAAAGGAGAAAAGAAAAAAGGAAAGACTGAGAAGCAGATGGGAGGTCTGTGTTTTCCCTGGGAAACGGCAGGCAAGCTATCCAACAGTTGTTACCTCAAATAATCACTCAGCCAGGACTAGCGTGCGACATGTTTGTGTCCTTTAGGTGTGGATAATGAGTCATAAAAGGACAAGGATCACACAAGACAGGGAATACTAAAGCACCTGGGGACAGGGGCATTTCAAGAAAGTCATGTGGTCCTTTTTCTTTGTTATTGTATCTTGGTTCAGTTTCCAAGCAGCTCCCCAGAGAGTATTCTAGACTTTCAGTCCATCCACACTTTGGATTTCTGAGTTTGATTATAGTTGCTGTACTCCTTAGCCATGTTGGTGGTATTAGAATCTGATTTAAGAGTGGACTCTTTTAATCAATTAGCCAGAGGTTTGACCACATACAACTTCTCCCTGTTAATCATGAAGGTCTGTCAGTGCAACGTAGTTCCTGAAATTGAGTCTGTGAACAATGCATTAGTGGACTTCATAATTGGAAGACTTTTTTTTTGTATATAGTAATTGGTTGCTAAAAGGAAGAAAGGTTTTTCTCTAGGGTTTTGCATATAAAGACTTTTTGAAAGGGCTTCATTATCTTTCTTGGCCAATCTCAAGAAATTAAACTAATTTTTTAAATAAGGGAATTGTAGAACAAGAAGGGAGATATTCTTAAATTAGCAACATTTTGGAACTATGACTAGAGTTGTTTTACTATGAGAAGCTAGGGGACTGGAGGATGGCTTTGTTAACTTGTGTTGAATCTTTTTGGTTTTCGAAAAGAACGGAAGCGCAGAATTGAATGCTTTTTCCAAAAGCAACTTTTAAAAAGCATATAGGTACTGGGTAAAATCTAAAACATTGGTGAAATGTGAGGAAGAGAAGCTGCGAGAGTGAATGGATAATTTAGCAAGTGAATATTCTCAGTCCCAAATGTTCCAGGTGACACAGATCAAAAGTTTTTTTTATAAAATATTACAGACATAATTAAGATCAGTCTTCTCTTACAAAACTTTGCGAGCTTTCTTGCCATTCCCTTTTCTTTTATTTACATGATAATCAGGTAGTGACCTTCCCAAAGGCGGTCCTTCTTGCTGCTGGACTGGACAGAACAGCCTGGGTGTAAGGGGCAGGTCTTCAGGGAGTTAATTAGTCAGAATGCTAGAAGAACACAGCTTACTCCCTGCAAGGCATTCTGGGCCAACATTGCAAAATAACACAGCTATTTCAGATGAGAGAGAGAGAGAGAGAGAGAGAGAGAGAGAGGGTGTGGGTGGAGGGAGGGAGGAAACTCTTCCCAGCCACCTAGAACGACAGATGTAACAGTTCAGAGAGGCAGTAAAGTAAGTTTTATGCAGCAGAACAGAGCTGGGACGAACCTAAATGATTCCTTGTAGCACTGAATCCTTTTGAGTCCTTAGCTGATGTCTCACACCTGCAGAATCTATTGAGATTTAATATTTATCCTCATTAATAGTCTTATATAATGTAGTTATAGTGCACTGTGCTATTAAGAATTAGATTCACTATCATTCCCAAAAGAATGACACTATTCATGGGAAAAATTCAATAGGAAACCACTTAAAGCATGCTGTGCAGCATAGAGATTTTCTTACTAACTTAGGAAAAGAAAATTTCAAATATATTTTATGTGATCCTTTTATTACTAAATTAACACAGGCTGATAACATCGTTGTCATTATGATAATATTTATCTGCATTAAATAAGATGAAAAACAGGGAAAAGAAATTGAAATGAGCCAAACATAAGAAAACAAAATCATTCTTCCTGCTCTTCAATTGCTATTCTTTCCCAGTAAGAAACCATTTGCTTTCCTTTCGTGTGAATGAGATTCATATGGTGTCTGCGACAGTCACAGGTGAAGGGCTCAGGTCTGCTCTCTCCTCATTAACACTCTTGCACACAATCTTCTACCTTTAATACTCAGAAAACACCATTCCCAAATCTTTAATTTTGGACAGGTAGACATGTTTCCCTGTTTCACAATACTTTGACCAAAATTATGGACATCTCTAATATGATTAGAAATAAACACTGAAATCAAAACAGCTTTTAAAACTGGCCTTCTCAGTTTCTGCTACTCCAACTGTTTCTTTCTGTTGTTTGATAGTGCTAAATAGGCCCAGGTGCACAAGGTCCTGATACTTGCTTTCATCAAAATGTAAGGATGTGTTCATCAGCACTGCCGTGCTACTATGTACCTCCACAGACACCAAATTATGGCTCTCTTATGTGCTGTCACTAGCAATGGAAATACTGGCAGATAAGCCTGGAAAATATAAATAGCCCAGTGTATGTTGATGATGCTTTGTGGTAGAATTTGACTTTATGTGTGTGTGTACATGTGTGTGAGTATTTGTATATGTGTGTGATTTTTGTGTGTTTATGTATATATATGTGTGTGTGTGTGTGTGTGTGTGTGTGTGTGTATGTAGCTGTGTTTGGTATTAGTGGTTGAACCCAGGGTCTCATATCTGTTCTAAGCTAAGCACAGTGCTAAATCTCCAATTCTCTTTTTTGCCTTTTATTTTGAGACAGCCATTTTCTAAGTTGCTGTACCTGAGCTTGAACTCACCAGGTAGTCCAGATCGGCCCTCTTCAGCCTCCCAAGTACTGGGATTAGAGTACCACCAACCCAAGCTATTCTTAGCAGTGTAATGGTAGGTACTTATTTACAATCTCAGAACTCAGGAGGTCAAGCCTGGAGGATTGTGAGTTCAAGGCCAGCTTGTGCTACACAGGGAAGCCTAGTCTCAAAACAAATCAAATAGCAACAGCAGTACCAACGGTACCAAAACAAAAACATTGTTTATAGTACTAAATTAATGCCTTTGATTTTGGAATAAAAATATTTTTAAAAGATCGCTTGAATAGAGAATTTGTTTCCCTTCCTTAGAGACATATGCAAATGAATCTCTCATTTAATTGAGATTTTTGAGGTTTTGATTCTCTCCTCCAAACTGTTTAATATACTCAAGAATTCCCAAATCATAACAAACCAAACAATAGCAAACAAAACAACAACAACAACAACAAACATAAAGGCAGACAGAGATCTCTTCCCAGAGACTTTCTCCTCTCATGAGTTGGTCGCTATAGTGAGGGGGAGGCATGTATATTCTTACAGGAAATGATTCACTAAACTGTTCTGAGTTGTTTCTTACAAGGATATGAAGGTTTTCAGCTCAAATGAGGCTGAGACAGAAACCTAGAGCAGTGGAAACTCTCTGGAATCTACAAGGGTGACACTAGCAAAGACTCCTAGAAATGGCGGTCATGGAGCCTGAACCGGCCATCTTCTGCAACCAGGCAAGTCCTCAAGAGGGACTGAGACACCAATCCAGATGCAAAACCACCAACTTACAGTCTGTAATGCCTGCAGCATGTGCTGGGATTAGAGCCTAGCATATTCGTCATCAGAGAGACTTATTTCAGCAACTGATGGGGGCTTCTATAGAGTCCTGTAGCCAATCGTTAGGCAGAGCTCAGAGAATCCTGCAGAGGATGAGGAAGAAGAAACCCAGGAGGCAGAGGGATCAAGGACATGACAAGAACTTGAGAACATGGGCCATAGAATCAACTGACTAGGACTCAGTTGATCTGTATAGGTCTGAGTTAGGTCCTCTGCATCAATGTTGGTTGTGTAGGTTGGTGTTCTTGTGAGGTTCCTAGCAGTGTGTGCATAGGCTGTCTCTGGCACTTTTTCTGCCTTTGGGACCCTTTTCTTCCTACTGGGTTGCACTGTCCAGCTTTGCCATGATGGTATGAGCTGGCCTTATTATAGTGTGTTTGGTTGGTGTCCCTGGGAGGCCTGCTCTTTTCTGAGGTGAGGTTAAGAGATGGAGTAGATGTGAGGGAAAGAAGTAGTGGGCAGAGACTGGAAGGAAGGGAGACTGCAGGTGGACATATGAGAAAAAATGAAGAAAAAAACGAAGAAAGAAATACAAACACCGAAAGTTTTAGGATACACACTGAACTTGCAAATCTTTTCAGAGAAAAAAAAAAAAACTCCTTCCCCCAAATTGGGGAGAGAATGCCAATTTCTCTGTAGCTAGGATGAAGCTGTGATGGTGCCAGTACACACATGATGCCCCCTTCCACAGAAATAAAATGGTCTCTGTTCCCTCCTGTCTTCCTCTCCCCCTACTTTTTTATGGAAAATTTAGACAGACAAGGAAGAACAGAATGAAACAAAACTTAAACTAATTTTAAAATTATTTGTTTATTCTACTTATCTCTTTTTTTCTCTCATCTCTTGAAGACCATCTCTCATTCATTTTTATCTGGACAAGAAGTGACTTGGGATTCTATCATCTTTCTCTTAATCAACTTGCTCCTTTACTCTGGCGTGGACACCATCACTGATACAAGTCTTTAGAGATTACACAGAATACTAACTACAAAACATCAACATGCTTTACTTATTTTGGCCAATTCTTTATATAAATGCTCACTTCTCTTTCCTAAGAGTGATTTAATATTTACATTTGTTTATTTGTGTGTGCTTGCATAGGTGTGTGGTAGTATTATGGATCTCTCCCCCCCCCGTGTGTGTGTGTGTGTGTGTGTGTACATGTTGCGGTCAGAGGACAACTTTCAGGAGCCATTTATCTCCTTCTACCCTCTGGATAATGGAGATCGAACTCAAGTCCTTGGTCTTGGTAGCAAAAGTTCTTATCACTGAATCATTTTTGCTGTCTTGTTTCTATTTCTTATCTTAAGGAAAATAAAAGAGCTAATTTTGTTTTATACGCTTCTTTCTCTGTTAATACAGAGAAAGGACCTTATATAAAGGTTCTTATATAAAGGACCTTGGCTCTTGATGATATTGTGCCAATATCAACACGCGATTGTCTTGGAAGCTTTATTATAAGAGTTGTTAAGTTAATAAGTTGCAAGAAATTATATGCACAATCCCATGGCTTAAACCTAAAAACCAAATATCTGGTTTATGAAGATGAGGGAAATCTGCAACAAAACAAAACATAAAATCTCCCAGTATTGCTTTTTCTCTACCCCAACATTACTGACTAGAGCATAAAATACATCTGCCTAAACTGGCATGGAAAGCTATCAATTCTCTTCTTTCCCTTCACTGTGAACCCTGTCTTAGCCTTAATTGTTGGTGATTGTTCACAAAACTTTTTTTTTTTTTTTTTGGTTTGTTTCATGCTTCCACAACCTTGTGAATATGCTTCTGACCAGAATCTGTGTTCTTCTTAAAATCACCTCATGATGGATTTTCACTGACTCCAGAGAAAGTTAAATATTCCTTTCCATGCCTACCTGGGTAGATAATTGCTGTACATTACTGGCTAGCATCTGGCCCACCTGTTTTTAATACAGCTCTTAAGCCTTTGGGGATGATCCCTCCACTGAACACTTACTAGTAGTATTTTTCATTTCAGGGACTAAACAGAAGCAACTTCAGAGAGGAAGAATTCTGGCTCATGATGCTAGGGAACGTGGTTGGTCTTGGGAGAGCATAGTGGCAAGCATATAAAGCGTCTGGGCACATCGTTTCCACAGTCAGAAGTCCACTTCACATCTTCTCCCTTTTACTTCCATAATGTCCCACTACAAACAATGGTACCACCTACATTTCCAGCAAGCTCTCTGTAAAACTTTCTCTTGCAGTTACACCAGGAGATCTGCCTTTGTTAGGTGATCTGCAAGAGAAGGTGTTTGCAAAGCGAATCAACATCTGGTCAAGTTGACTTTGAATATCATGAACATATCGTAGTGTGAACCCAGGAGTCCTTTCCAACCTCCTCTATGACCCAAGCTAGACTGAGGGACACTTCTTCCCTACATCAATATCCTGTGCAAACAAAAGTCCAGAGCCTCTTAAAAGTCATTATTCCCTAGGGATGTACCTGATAAGACGTTACAATTACTCCTTGGTATGAGACATCTCTCATCTTCAAATTACATTGATTTTTGACATTTTCTAAACCTGGTACTCTGACCTCACTGATCTGTAATTTCCCTTATGTCACCTCCAAAACAATTATCTTTTTGCATAAATAGCCAGAGAGTGTTTCCATCACTTATTTTATAAAAGAGATAATCTCTTGTATACACTTCCATCAAAAATTACCTTGTGATGAGTCTATATTTACATATCTGAATCTTTTACTTGGAGGAGTCCTGGAGGTCAGAGACTCAACCATAATCATTTAAGTTAAGCACTCAGTTCTATGAACATGATGAGGATTCGCAGAAGCTTCCGCTAACTCAGTGGCAGGGCTAATGACTGAATCATGTATTACACTAGTGCTGGAGGCCCGTACTGTAAAGAGGGAGTGTGGACAAAAAATGCTTAGGGTATTTAAAGCCAAAGGGTTTCAAATCCATATTTGGTGCCTTAATTTGTTGAAGGTGTTATGAACAGCTTCTGAAATTCCAGATCCCTGCCTATAAATGCAAGCACATCAGCTCTACAGATTTATGGAAAAAGAAAACAAAGCAACAAGTCTGGCCTTCCAAGCTACAATATTTAACTATCCATGTTAAAGTTTCAAATAAAGGCGTTTTTTAAACAGAACTGATTCTACAACTTAGATCTGAGATATTTAAAGAAATAAATATTCACAGTATGCTTAATCACATATATTCCTTTAATGATGTTAGAACACTAAAGGAAATTATACCCTCTTTTTAAAAGGCAGGATCAAGCTCAGGTGTGTTCTATTGCTCTTTTGGCATGAGGTCTTCTAACAGTTTACCCTGTTGACTGTAGTTGCAAGAGACATGAACCACAAGGTTGAAGCATTATCTTGACAGAAGTGACAGAACTGAAGACTAGAAGCTGCATGGGGGGACTGACTCTGAAGGGTATTTTAGTCTAAGGATGCCTTTAAAGTTCTTCCTACATTCTTTTTCAATGAACGAAGCAATCAAAATGTAAAGTTTTAAGTACAATAACCCCAGAGCCCTTGGAAAATATGCAGTGAAATACAAGAATAGTTTTAATACCTAGAAGCCCTGCTGCATTATGGTGCGGTCATTTGAGGAGCAATGCTGAGGCGCGAGGCCATACTGACTTCACATGGAGCCAAGGGCAGCCAGGAAATACACTCTGCACGAAGGGGACTTCCTTGCTCCTTGCCGTACTAACGTAGACTTACAATTACTCATCCTTCAGGGATGATTCCTAACTTGAAAACCGAGGTTTATTTATTTATTTATTTATTTGTTTATTTATTTTTGGCAATTGTGATTAAGATCTACAAATCACAGAAAATACTGGCTCAACCAACAAAATTGTGTTTGTGTGTGTGTGTGTGTGTGTGTGTATGTGTCAGAGAGATAAAGAGAGAGAGTGAGAGAAAGAGAGAGAGAAAGAGAGAGAGGGAGAGAGAGAGAATAATGCAGTCAATGTAAAGTCCACAGTCAGTTATTTCCTTTTTAACTCCCGCCCCCTTGGAACAGAATACTTACTGAAGAGAAACTGGCATTAGCTTGTGTGGTAATAAGATGACTCTAAATGAGGCATCTGAGGACAGAAACATTAGAAATTGGGGACAGCTGCGGACAGCAGATTTGGGACACGGGTATCATGTATGTAACAAATCTTTATTAATAAGTACATTAAATCCCATATTTTTCATTTATAACTGCTGCATAATTTCCTGTTAACACTTCATGTAAATTCCAGATAAGGTAATAATTTTTTTTCAGAATTCTATTTCTGTTTCATTATATGTTCTATATTCTGCCCCACAGGTCAGTTGCATGACTGAAGTATTAGGCCTCATTAAAATTCCACTAGTTAAAACATGGAGACAGAATTTGGGCAATTCTTTTCTCTATTACTAAAATTAACCATTCCAGTACATTCCTTAGCTGCTCGAAGTTCATAATTTATGTACACAAATAGGTTCACATCAACATCATTAACCAGTTCTTAAATATTATATATTATTTATAAATATTATATATATATATATATATATATATATATATATATATATGAAGCATATGTCCAAAAGATATGTGCTGGTCAAGGGGTCTCTATGTCCTAAACGAAAGCTCTTATCTTTCCTTTGCTCCAGTGGCTGAAAAATCCTTGCCCCGCACCTCCCAGTTCAGTATTTCTAGCTAGCAGCTGCTATCAGAAACCTAAATAACAAAAATATGCAAACTCGCACACTAATTCCCTTTGGAGATAGATCTTGGCTGCAGCCCTGTCATAAATCAGAGAATTTCGATATGAAATGAGGCAAGCAGCTCTAATCATTTCTGCATTTCAAATTGGATCACTGGCTCAATCACTGGGCTTTTTTAAACTGCTTGCCTAAGAGCAAATGTGAGGCGGGAGATAATTCCGAAGACATCTCTTCTTTTGTGGCCGTAGAACTCTTTTAACTGTTTCAAGACTGAAGGCCACATTTCAGCGATAATAGCACAAATCTGGTGGCAGAGATATGGATCCTTCAAGACATCCTCGTCCTCTTTCAACTCACAGAATTCCATCAATATCTGCATATATTATATATATATATTAATGTATGTGTGCATATGGGTTTATGTGCCTAAAAAAAGAGAAGGAAAAATATGAGAAACATCTGACATCTATCCAGTCTATGTCTCCTTAGAATTTCCTGACTTTGACACAGGACATGTTTCCATTGCTCTATGGGATATATGTTTTTAAACTGAGGAAATGCATTTCAATTACAAGTAAAATTGAGCCACTGTGAAGGTTGTTGAGGTTTTGAGGACAGCCTGTCCATCTGTCTGTCCTTCAACAGTTGGAATGAGAAACAGGAAAGCCCCATACCCTTTCAGATGGTTTCTGAATTCTTGTGTTTGCATTTTTGTTTTTTCACATTTTGGATAACCCCTCTAAAACAATGATTCATGGAGTTTGGGGGAGAAAAGCCTCCCAGGCAATCCCTGAGAGTAAAGGGTCCTCTTGACCTTATGATATTTTTACTTTGAGTCCCTCCCTGCCTTTTTTTCCTTACCCAAACGATACCAAAGTCTAACTTTAAGTTCCAAGAGAGCTGTGGTGGAGGTTCAGTACCTTAATACGCAGTACCTTAACATCACAGGATCAAATGTCAAGGCTAAGCAGCCTGTATTTGGAGAACAGATAATAATGTTGACTGGGGTTTTCCTTTACATATTAACAAATAAAAGATCTTTTATTTATCTGTTCATTTTTTCTTTTAATGGCTGATATGGTATGTCACTTTTGGGAACTCGGAATACCCAATTTCTAATTGTTTTAGTATTACTTTTGTGGATTGGGAGGTGGTTGATGTCACGCTGATACAGGTGTTTGGGGACGTTAATAACAATGCCCACATGTTTATGGCAATCTAATCAATGATAGCATTACTGGTGATTACATGCTCAGCTTTATAAATTTTCCTTCCACCTTCACTGACTGCATTTTACCAAAATCTTCAGTCTCATTAATATCATTTCTGAAACACAGCAAGAAATATATAAAAAAAACTTAAATAATTAGCTTGAATAATTATTTAAGTTAAATAAATTATGTGGTAGTTTAGCATCTAGGACATTTCTGACATAACAGTATGAAACTACGTGAAAGTGAATTTTTTAATATAGCTTCAATGACTCAAAACATTAAACTTTTCCAAGTGTATTGTTTAAAAGTTATATTTTCAGTATTAACCATTTAATTTCAATGGTTCTAGAAATGAAGTTTTACATTTTTAAGAAGTAGAGACATTTTCAATTATAAAACATGTAACATGGAGGAATGGGTATAAGTGCTTAAATAATCCAATTTATAAAGCAATAATAGTTTTAAATAATATTTTCACTTTTTATGTTTGTATACTTTTATTTTTATCAAATAATCAACTCAAAGATGCATCTATGAGGTTTCAAAATGTTCTGAATTTTTAATCTCATGAATATATAATTTTTTTGTTTGGTTACAAACCAGCTTGTGATCTAAACCGAAGGGGGGAAAAACATCAATCCACTCATTCACAGACTATCTTCATGTCTCTGTCAGAGACTGTTCAGCTAGGCTTCACACTTTTGTCTGAAAACTGAAACTACTAGAAATAACAGCTGTGATGGCTAACCTAATCACTCATCTACCCCCAACTGATACACATATCCCTCTAATCCCTCCTAGTTTTCTTTCCATGGAAATACTAAAGTTCCAACAATATAAAAGCATCATGCGTGTACTCTCTTAGCTCTGAGTTGCTTATTTCTAATGTGCGGTATGTGTGAGGTTGTGTGATGGAGTGTGTACTAATAAAAAGTAAATTATCCTCCCATTGGTTGTCCAAAGGTATATGTGTGTTTACACACGCACACACACATTTTCTCAGATAGGTATATGAAATTCCTATGGCAGTGTTTTCACCCTCTCTATCAGCCAGATTATTGGATGGAGCATGAGTGTGATCATCGGTGCTGTGATATATGATACTTACACTCGGAATATTATGGTTATTATCCCTTCCAAGTTTTCTATATATAATAGAAGAAAAAAAATTATATAGGACTAGAAAGGATTACTGGGAGAGTTTACCTTCAAAATTCTTGGCTTCACCTCATCTAGGTAGTATAAATGAAAATGTCACTCTTCAGAGACAAAAACAGACCTTCATTCACCCATGCCATTGGGGATAGTTTTCCAGCAGAACTTCCTGGATGTCACTCCAGTTCAGCAAAAATTAAAGGAAGTAGAATAAGGATGTGAGCAGGAGAAATCTACTCCAAACCTAATTCAGTAGGAAAAAAAAAAGTGGACTAGTGCATAGAAGGCTATTTGCTAAAGCAAGAGAGACTCATCAGTGGCTACACTAACGAAGAAGGGGTCAAACCTCTCCTTCGGCAACTCTGAACTCTCCACAGTCCCTTCGATGGGGGTTGGGAAGGTCCCTTGGCCCTCTGAAGCATCATTTATCTTCAAGGACTCAATCATTTTCATGTCTTGTGCAGACGGCACAGCTGGCCAATGCCTAGCTCATGTCCAGAAAACATCTTTTTGTACACATCTTCTAATCTTATGTCTCCCACATTATTTATACTTCCTCTCTGGTTTAGATTCCGTCAGTGGATCATACTATAAAAACAGAAGACAGAAAGTACAGAGCCACTTTCTTGTTTCCATGAGAAAATGAAGAAGAGACTACAGGAGGGAATAAGTAAAATTCATTGTAGAGTTATATACATGAAGTTTCCAAACAGTTTAAAAAACCCACAGAATCCCAAACAACATAAAAAGATGAATCAGCAAATAAATAAAAACAAAAGCATCACAAAGGAATGGTAGACAGAAAAAAAGGTTACAACAGAAACTGTGTTTTGGGAGGAAAATTTTAAGTTCATATATGGTAATTGTCTCCTAGACATTCTGCCTGTCCTAAATTGATTTTTTACCTTAAACTAACCCCTCATATTAACATACCTTAGGTTTGTGTGATGCTAGGTAACTTTATTTATAACCATGTACTTTTTTCTGGATATAGATAAAATACAACTGTGAGGCAGAGGTGGTGTCAAGTCTTTGTTAAAACTTAAGAAAATTAATGTTGTATAGACTTAACTTCTAGCTAAACTCCAATAAAATTTGCTATGTTCATTTTGTAGTATTTTTTATTTACTTTATTTTTTATTATAATTTATTCATTTTATATCCCAGCTGTAGCCCCTGCCCTCATCCCCTCCCAATCCTGCTCTCCCTCCCATGTCCTTCTGCTCCCATGTCCTTCCCCTAGTCCACTGACAGGGGAGGTCCTCCTCCCCTTCCATCTGACCTTAGCCTATCAGATCTTATCAGGACTGGCTGCATTGTCTTTCTTTGTGGCCTGGTAAGGCTGCTTTCCTCCCTCAGACGGAGGTGATCAAAGAGCCAGCCACTGAGTTCATGTCAGAGGCAGCCACTGTTCTCATTACACCGAAAAAAGCTAAGCAAGAAGGAGGACTTTGGGTAAGATGCTCAATCCTCATTCAGAAAGGCAAAGGAGATGGACATTGGAAGAGGGAGAAATCAGGGATTAGGACAGAAACTACCACAGAGGGCCTCTGAAAGACTACACAGAAGGGTATCAAAGCAGATGCTGAGACTCAGAGCCAAACTATGCAGAGAACAGGGAATCTTATGGTATGTTCATTTTTTAACATAGCAACTCTAATAGCCACTCAAACTTTGAACCAATGACATTCTGTTATACTTTAGTGGATTGAAAGATGCTTATTTTTTAATATGGATGATGATTGCTAATTCAAAAATGGAGCTAAAAACAAGAGTAGAATGTGTTCCACTGAGTTCGGATTCTAGAGACTACTGGAGATCCCCTCATTGCCGTTATGCTTGTGTTCTTCAGCTGACTGTCCAAGTGAGCATCTGTGAAACAGTTTTCTATCTCCCAAATGTTGTAAAACAAATGGTATTAAGAATCCTTTCATCACACTCAACTGTGTGTGCTATGGACCAGGTTTTGTTCAGGCTTCGGTCTGAACATCTTCTCCACAGGTCACTGAGGAAGGAGCCCATGCCTACCCATCATGAGCTGTCACCTAAGCTTGCCCCACGACTGGCCTGACATACATTCTCACTCTAGGAATTTAGTAAAAGACTATCTTAAAAGCCATCCTGCCTGCGTGGAGGCAGTGTGGTTCATCTCTGACAAAAGAGCATTCACATGTCAACAAAACAAATACCTAATGGAAGGCCCTACTGGGAAAGAATAAAGTAGGCCATTCAAGGTGCCAATAAGAAAGGCATTTAGAAAAGATTGAAAGTTTGATTCCAGCATCATCATTTCCACTGAGATTGAAGTCCAACCAGGGCTTCGCCAGCAACCCTAAAACAAGGTTGTGAAAGGCCTCAAGAGTGTTCCCAGGTGCCTTGGGTAATGAAGCACTTTCAAAATGAAGTAAGAAGATATCTAGAACACCCTTTTATTTACTGTGATAGTTTTATAAGACAAATACTTTGAAAATCATTGTGAAAAAATACTGTAAGAATAAAACTTTTTTATCTTCCCTCATTTACTTCTATATGTACCATAAAAAAGAAAATTTTCTTATCCACACAGAACATCTCTTGGCAATTAGAGATTTCACTCCATCAGAAACTGAGTGGTTATCCGGTAAATATACAAATCTCTGCCCTATATATGGAAGCAGGTTAATCTTCAGAACCAATAACATATTGTCCATTTCAATCTATTTTTTCTGGCTTATATACTGTCAAGGTTTTATATTTAAAATTTAATGAATGTTTCAATTTTGTTTAACTTCATTTATTCTAATGAAGTTTAACAGTGTAAAAACAGTATTGAAAAAATAGGAGTTAAAACAACAAAGTAAATGCATTTAATTGAAGCTTTTAGGATCTAGATTCTCTATTGTATAATTCACTAATATTCTAGGTGGTAGTTCTCAAAAGGACCAATTTGCTCCCAAGAAATATATAGCAATGTCTTCAGACATTTCCACTTGTCACTCTCAGAGGAATGCTACATCTAGTCAGAAGTATGCAGGGACACCATTGAACTTCCCACAATGCACTAGACATCAATCACAGAAAGAATCATATAGTCAGAAAAATTATTTTATAATTGTTCACTATGTTGCTAAAATTAACATAGTAAATGTCCATAACTTTAAACTTGAAATATAGTCAGTTTGTTTGTGTCTAGAACAGTTTTCTTTATCTTTATTGCAATGTCATCTTTGCTTTTATTTCATATAGATGGCATTCATCTCTCAGACACTTAAACATAAAGCATTTCCTTCTGTGTAATGCAATAATTCATTTTATCAGGTAGGTTAATTCTTTACTAGATGGCAAAATGCAGGAAGACAGGATAATTTCCCTATCTTCTTTGACTCTTCAGCAAAATACAAACAAAAAAACCTCAAACCCTATGAAAACACACACACACACGAAGGGAAGGAGAAAGGCAGGGAGAGAGAACAAGAGAAAAAGAGACAGAGAGACCCACAGAAAGAGAGACCCACACAGAGAGAGACAGAAACATAGAAACAGAAACACATACAGAGGTGTCTAACAAATAGTTTAGATAATGTGGTCAAAAGTTAAATAACCTTTGCTATTTTTATCAAATATCAATAAAAGATGCAGCAAAAGCCAGTTACATCCATTTCTTATTTAAAAAAAATTAGAAGTAGTAGGAATGAATATGGTGACAAAGATCGATTATTTTTATCTTCTATCTTTTGGTAAACTTTGGGAAAATATGTTACTGGTAAACAGAAGAAAAATAGATTTAAATGGAAGAAAGCTTTAGTAAAATTTGAAGCAAACTAGGCTAATGAATTAGGTTGTTGTTCAGGAACTTGCTCTGTAAACCAGGCTGGCCTTGAGCTCAAGAGCTCAAGAGCTCAAGAGATTTACCAGCCTCTGATGTCTGATGTCTGATGTCTGATGTCATGGCTTCATTCTTATTAGACAGCTCAGCAGTCTCTGCAGCTTTCTATGTTCCTTTCCTGATTGTAGACTTTACAGAGTCTGGGCTCCCTTTCCTGCCTCTCCCTTCCCCAAGGACACAAACATGCATGCAAACATATGACTACAAGCATACCTCGGCACCTCCCAATCCACCACACACTTTCAGGCTTTTTATGTCTTCTTAGCACTTGCATTTTTAACAACTAAATACTGGGCCGATACTCCTCTAGAAGACCACATTTCTCTCCATATGTTTTAATATATCTAATTGCTTTTTATATAGAATTTACGAATTTATGTATACTTCTACAATACAGATCTAAGATAACCAGATCAATGCCTATTTTTAAGTACTCTGAAATATCTTTAGTACACATGACCATGTCTGGCATTTCTCTAGTTAATAATAAATGCTTGATAAATTCAGAAAGAACTGAATGAAACAAAAATACACAAACTATCACCATGAGCCCATCTCTATCAAAACACATATAATGTCAATATATTGTAAACACATAGTAACTCAAGGCTGAAGGAATTTGGAGATCTAAAGTCTTAGATAAAATACTAGAAAGCGCTGAGTGTTAGTATGATTTGAGGTAAAAGGAAACACACACAGACACACACACACAACCATCTACTTTTAGGAATATATGCGCATATATATATATATATATATATATATATATATATATATATATATATTCCTTACAGGTGTTTTGTCTTTACTCCTTTGAGAAACCTTGTGTTTATAATGATTAGATTGTAATTTAAAAAATAAAAATAAAAAATAATTTTCGATATTTCAGATTATGTGGCAACTAGTAGAAACTGGTTGGTAATTCAGGAAGAAGCAGAAGGAAGTGCTGTCCTGGATCAGCTCTCAGTGCTTCTCTGTTTAAATTATAGGTGGTACTATTTACTTAATGATATCTGAAGAGGGCCATTGGCTTCAAGATGAAGTTAAGGAAAAAGAGCACAGTCCCAAGAGTTTTAAGAGATGTGTGACCCTTATCATAAACACTGTCCTACCTTGAAAGACAGAAACATAGAGTCCAAATCACAGCTCTATTATCTCAAGTGGTATTTGCTTTTAACTGATCATCCCTACTTAGGGTGAGATACAGAATGTCAGATATGGGTATTTTTCGAGACATTGTCCAGACCAGTTTCTTTGGGTCTTTCCTGGAGAGTTTATCAGGCATCAGATGATAAGGGTTGCTACTATTTGCCAAGTTGGAATTTTTGTAAAATTCCTTAATTTTCTGTTGTTAATACATCCAACACAAACACATGAAGACATTCTATTCTGCAAGAAGAAAGACTTGTTGGACTCTGACATACTACAAAATGGAGGCATGGAAGAAATGAGTTGACTTAGCTCTGTCCACACCATGCTACCTTGGGGTTTGGGCAGTAGAAAAGTACACAAAGGACTCAACTTTGTAGGCACCTTTTCCTCTGCCAATCAAAACAAAGAACTGTGAGGAAGAAGCGCTATACTTTCCTAAACATATTCCCTTTTGCTTTTGTTAAAATGTCTGAGATCAAATATACTCTGGTAGAGACAATAATGTTAGGGCACTTAGGAAAGAATAAAGTTTAAAAATATTAATAATACTACATTTACAAAGTCAGTTTTAAAGATGTTTAAACTGGACAATTATGACATGTTTATTCATAGTATATACTTACCAGAAGTATAACTGAGAATTTCTCAATATTTGAGAGTACTGCTCCTTTACCATTATATAAAACTAAACTTCAACTTAGTTTCCTAAGAAAATTAGAACACCAAAAAAAAGAGAGAAAAAGATATATATTATTCATGATATTTCATGAGATTTGTATATACTTTTTAGGAATAGAAATACTTTCCTACAGCTCTATGAATAGAGTAGTCCGCAAACATTGCATACTATAATGTCTTTACTGCCATGGTTGGAGAGCAATGACTAGAGCTTGGGCAGCATCAGAGCTCTGAGTTTGATCCTGGTTTTAGTATGAATCTAGTCTCATGCTCAGCAGTTTTCACTCCAAGCACGCTCCATGCTGGTGTCTGTCCTCCAACCACTGGGGAGTCTCTTTCCTTAAAAATTGATCGTCCTTGGCTCTGCTCTCACTAGCATCTCTAGCCCCCTACTGCTGCCCCTATCAAAATACCCAGGAAGAGAATCTTTAGGACTTAAAAATCAAAATAAATAAATAAACATTCCCTTTACTGGCCTGGCTGAAGGAAGAGTATGAACTTCAAAGCCTGCTATCACAGACTGTAGGAATCCACACAGAAGATAGACCTTAATAATCCCCCCAACTTGCTACTTTTATATTGCCTTGTATTTTATTTAACATATTATAAATCTCTTTCCCTAAATAAATTTATTAGATGACTCTGGGTCTACAAGTTCCATATACATAAATTCAAGTGAGCATAGATTACAATTAAAAGAATTCCATCTATAGTGAACATATGTGGATCCTTTTAATTGTCAAATTCCCCAACAAAAACAAGAATAGTTACTGACAGAGCACTTCTACTGTATTAGTGTATAAGGAGCGTGCAGATCACTCAACAGTGCGCAGCAGAAGCACGTGTTCATGTACAACGTTATATGAAAGATTATATTATTAAACACACAGAGGATGTGCATCTATAGGCATTTGCATCCTTGGAGGAGCGTTAAACATTTCATACAGACATCAAAGGATAATGGTCTAATCAAGGGGCCAATATGACCAAACATATGATGAAATAATAAGCATGTCTCATGAGACAGGAACACTTGGAGGAATGTCACATCCTGACTGAAAATTAAGTTCCCTGAAAGAACAGGGAGCTTTGGATTTATTGAGGCCAGAAATGACACACCAGTGATTTCTTACACTAGGTTTCCTATTTGATGCTTGATTCAGCACAACTCTGAAAAACACTATCCAGATCTCTGTAAGCATATGCCTACATAACTTCCATAATTTAAACTTGCCAGATGCTTGTTAACCAGGGAAAAGGGGCAACATAAGCAGCTGTAGCACATACAAAACTGCAAGCCCCTGCACCAGGAGCTTAAACATTTTGTTACCTCCATAGTCTGTATTTGAGGATTTTCAACCTTGGTAACATTCGCATCTGTGTTCAGACTATTGTCTGTTGTACAAAGCTGCCTAATCCATCATAGGATGTTTATTAGTCATTCTAGCAGCCACCAACTAGATGTTAGTGACATTATTTACTGAGTGATGTTACTTACTGTCTTGTGACTCTCTCTCATCTCACAATGTGACAACCAAATTGTCTTAAGATATTGTGAAACAGCCCTTGGGAAACAAAGTTGCCCCTAATTGCAAACCACGGAATTAATTACATTTTGATAATGAAGAACTGTGAAGATGGTCTTTTGTTTGAAAACTATGGTGTGCTTTCTCCAGGTAGTATACCAGTGTGACACTTGGTATTTGCAGGTAACTAGATTCATGTAGTCATGGTTTCCAGACCTGATGCTATACTTTTGAATAAAAGTCACTAGAAAGGAGCCTTGAGTAGATGAAGTTGCACAATCTCATGCAACAAATGGTCTCACATCAGCCTGCACACTAACTTTGCTACAAAAACAGACACATTTTCAAATATTGATTCCAGCTAATGCCTGATCCTAACAGGCATGATCTTATCATTTACCCACTATAATAGAAGGAGTGTCAGAGTTAAACAAAGTGGGCCGGAGTAAGATCACAATCTGCCTCACAACGATGTGATGGTATCACAGAATGAGGATTGTACTCCAAGTAATTATCATTAATAGATCCTGGCTCTGCGAAGAGCAGACATGATGGGGTCTAAACAAAATTGAGGGAGATAAAATGAGGTTGGTAAGGACCATAGTTTAAGGTACCACGTGTTCTTGATATGCCCTTTCAAAGTTGTAAATACTGGCTTTTAAGTGCACAAAGAAGTATGACATGGTATCAGAACATTAAAAACAGAGGGGAAAACACACACACACACACACACAAAGCAAGGGTGTCTTTTTAAACTTAATTATAAGTCAACAGACACATGACAAATGTTATTAATACACTTCATCTCTTAGTAGGTCCTTTATGTAAATGGATGACTTTTTTTTATTCCTGCTATGTTGCTGCAACAAATGTACACCAAATGATACCAGCGAACTTAGACCAAATCATTAACAGAATACAAATGCTTCTGAAAACTAATTCTGTGTAAGTTGGTCACTACTTATTTTTTTCTTTGTAAAATAATCTGCTTTACATATCACCTTTACAGAATATTTAACATGGAACAGGAGAGAATTAGTTAATGAGTGTGATCAAATAAGAACATTCATGTGATCATTACTAAAACTGCTATTACTCTTACTCTGTCCTAACTCTTTGAGGGAGGAAAATAAGCCAAACAATCTCTTATTTTGTGTTTCTCTTTTTCAAATGAGTGATTAATTATAGCTGCTAAAATCTCTGGATAACCACCAAGGATAAACGCATCACTGAAATCAGTGGTACAAAGAGGCTCATAAACACTATGAGTTGTTAATGCGATAAAGAAAAATAGGACTCACCACCCTTGTATCTTGTCATAAATTAACACAGTCTTTGACTTTCACCTTATCCAACTGCTTCCATCACCAAGGTCAAATATGATCGAAAATAAATTCAGTTGGAATTAAACATACCATACTTACCTATGATAAATGTGTTTCTAGCTTTTGCAAACCCAAAATGTGTTTCTAGTTTTTGGAAACAAAAGCTGGAAACATTCACAAGTCTGGGCTGCAAGAATTTCTGTGAAGTAGAGCATTTGCTTGTCATGTAAACACCCTGGGCTCCATTCTCAGCAACACAAAACAATAATGTACTCACGCCTAAAACTATTATTTCAATGAATAATTCCACCTTTAAATAATTTGTGAAATCTCACAAAGAATTAAGTTAAAATGTATCTCTTTACTGTTGAATTTTCTTTTTTTGGACCTGCATTGTTTTCTTTTCTAAAATACCTTATATACATGGATAGACTCAATATATAGCTTTATGCTAATAACCTAAGATGCCCACGTAGGCTGATGGTTGCTGCTTCCAGAACATGTTCTCATATGTCTGCACACAGTCTCTTATTTACCTTGATAAAAAGAGCACATGGTATATGGTGTCATAGGAGATTGGATTCCAGTCTTTTAGAGGGTTATCACAGATGGGTCGTGGATCGGTACAAGGGGGCTTCTTGGTCTCAAGACCCACTATTCATTTATGTAAGTGCAACTGATGACTCAGAAAGAATGCAGGTGTGCTGCTGCACCGTCGTGGGAGTTAGTCCTGGGCTTGACTCACCGAGCGATGGAAATCCTGAGCAAACTACACTTGAGCGTCTCCTAGCAAATAGAGCAACACACACAGCTCATTTTCTTCCCAGTTTCAATTTTGCAACAATGGATTAAACAAAGAAAGGAAACTACTATCTGAAAAGAAAATCATCAGTTGTGGAATAGTACAAAGAAAAACTGATTTTTGTTCTTTCATGTACTGAGGGAATTTATGCAAAAAGAAAGCAAATGCCACAGAGACTCTTCAGACTAGGTCTGTTGCCAACAAGCTCATCACTCTTCTTCATCTCTGTAACACACACACCCACGCTATGCTCTTTCTCTTCAACCTGCTAATCAGGGCAGTGGTACCTGATAGTGGATGATTGACTAAAGAAATCAAGATTGAACTTATTCCCTGAGGCACATTGTACCTTAGATCAAAGAGTGTACATGTGGCATCCTGAAAACGCAATCCCACTGCCTTCACCTCTCAACTCTCCGACACAGGAACCAAAGAAAATAATCTTTATAAATCAGTGATGCTGTCTCAAAAGATAAAGGCTGAGAAGAAATTCAGGAGTCTGGATTGACTAGCTTTGTTTTATTTTATGTTTTAAACTTAACACTGGTTTTTACTTTTTGACTCAATTTTCCACATTCCATCTACAGTGGCAAGTTAAGAACAGCTAATTTGAATGCTGCCTGATTACAACCAACACATCAATCCTCTTTGAAAAACAATAGAATCTGATCTAAAAGTTTTTACTGGATCCCAAAAGCAATACAGGCTTCCCCAAGAATATCACAGAAATACAAGTGAAAAGTGTATATTTCAAAAGTTACAGTACTTTATTTAACTCACTCAAAGTATCCTTTTTCTTTAGCTTTTTCAGATGTCATTACATTTCATAGAATATGTAGTTCATAGAAAATGCACTGGAAGTGTAGCCTCCAATTTCATAAATAAGAACACTCAGAATAACAACAAACTTGATCCTAATTTAAGATGAAATTTTAACAGAATAAGGAGCAGTATAAAATATCAATGGGAGCTACAAAGTGCTTGTAAGCCTGGTGGAGTTACAAAGGTGCTCTCTCTGTTTTCTAGTATATCCAACAACTTTTAATATACTGTGTTCCTATTAAAGCATATTAAAAAAAAATCTCAACTTCCAAGCCAAGCACCTCTGGCAACCGGATATTTCACATGCCAGTTTGCTTTATTATCATGCTACATCATAGAAACACCACTCAGTTGACAACACAGCAGCAACACTGCTTGTTTTCCTTATGAAGTAGCCATTGAACAAAACACTTTTTCCACCTCAGGTTCATTGTTTGTTTGTTTGCTTTTTGAGGATTTTTTGTGGTTATTTAACCATATCATCTCCAATTGGTCAACATGGCTTGTACTGGTTTGGAGATGAGTCACATCTGCAGAATGAAAGCAAATTACTTAGTTGCTTTTTAGTGTTCCATGCATTATAAATATTCTGCATTGTCTGATGCTAAATGGAAAAAATCAGCTCAAATTATAATACATTTAAAGAAAAGCTACGGCAAAACAATACAGTAAAATGAGGTAAAAGAAGATTAGATTGTAGTAATTGATTAGTTTAAATTTACTCTACTCTTACACGTTTTCCCTGATTTCATTCCTTCTGACTTTAAGATAACTGCCTATGAGCTGAAAAAAGATAACTCTGAGAACTCTCAGGAAGAGACAACTAGCTCAGTAGATGGGCTACTCCTCCAGATGCTGTCACCAACTGATACAGATGTACTTCTCTTTTCAAGGTCCTCAGAATATTAGGGCACACAGAAATCCAATGGGTATCCATTTGTGCTCTCTAACTTGAGTGATATGTAATATTTGCAACAAATTCCAAGCCTACTTTATAACACAAACACTGACACTTGTTTTCAGTCTAGTGATAAATACTAAAGATGAAACTCTGATGGTCGTGAGCTGCTAATGTGGAAGGTGTAATAAGAAAAAAATAACAATAGAAATTCAAACACAGCTCACCTTCAGCATCTATAGAAGACGTGTTCAAGAAACCCACACAGACACCCAAATCCACATTGGCTTAAGGACCTTAAGTGAAATGGCAAAGTAAATGCATGAAACCTACCCATATGGCCCCACAATTCCTAGATTATTTCCAGCACTTTCTTCAATGAAAATGCTATTTCAAAAATTACATAGTGTTATTTAAGTATCAGGGACAAGAAAATTCAAAAAAGCTTGGGCTCCTTCAATACAGTTGCAAATTTTTCCCAGGTATTTAGATTCTCTGTTATTTTGATCCAGTCACGTGGATCATGGATATAAAGTTTGAAATGTGAAGAGGCATTCTGTGTTACAGTGATTTTTTTTGTTTAGTCTTGTTTTCTTTGTAATTCCTCATATTTATTTTCTCTTCATCAAATCTGCCACATTAATCTGAGTCTTTTTAAAATGCAAGTGGTTGGAAATAGAAAAGATAATCCTAAGTGAGGTAATGTAGACCCAGAAAGATGGGCACGGTATATACTCCCTTATAAGTGAATATTAGACCTATAGAACAGGGTAATCACCCTATAATCCACAGACCCAAAAGAGCTCAAGGAATGTCAGAATGCCAGAATGTCACTCAGAAGGAGAGATAAATGAGACAGCAGAAATGGATGAGGTGAAGGAATTGGGCAGGAGATAGATTTGGCAGGGAAGCAGGGTGGGGGTCACATGTGTGGAGAATGGAGGTGGGAGGTGAGAGGTCTGGGAACAAGAAGGGAAACTGAGAGGGGGCATCTCTTTGTCAAGCTGAAGGCCTGCAACAAGGTAGGCTCCTGGGAGGGTATGGGTGTGACTCTAGCTGAGATCCTAACGGGAGGGACATGAAGACTGAAGTGACCACCTCCTAGCCAGGCGGGACTCGTGGAAGGAGGGGAACAACAACCCACTGCCAAAACCTTTCATTTTCAAAAATTACCCTGCCTCCAAGAAGTACAATGATAAAGAGGGAACAAAGATTGAGAGAATGTCCAACTAATGAGTCGCCCAACCTGAGACCAACCCTACAGCAGAGAGCTAGCCCCTTACACTATTAATGATGCTCTGTTCTGCTTGCAGACAGGAGCCTAAGTCTGGGAGGCTCCAGCCAGCAGAAGATAAAGACAGATGCTGGGACTTGCAGCCAATCATGGGGAGGAGCTCCAGGGGTCTTGTGGAAGTGTTGGGGGAAAGATAGAAGGAGAAGACAGGAACCTCACGAGAAGACCAACAGAGACAACTAACCCAGACCAACGAGAGATTATAGAAACTGAGACATCTACTAAGGTGCATGCATGGTCTAGACCTAGGCCCCTGCACATATGTGGCCTGTGGGTGGTTTGGTCTTCATATGGGCCCCTGGTCAGTAGAGTGTGTGTGTGTTTGTGTGTGTATGTGCGCACGTGTGTGCACCTGTTTCCAACATGGACTCTGTTGCCTGCTTTTAGATCACTTCCCCCTGGCATCCCTGCCTGGCCTGGCCTCAGGGGATGAGGATTTGCTCAGTCCTGATGTGACTTGATGTGCTGGTGAGGGTTGATGGGGAGCTAGAGGGTCTACCCTTTTCTGAGAAGAAAAGGAGAGGGGAAGGGAGAAGGGGGGAAAGGGTGGACTGAGAGGGGGGAAAGGAGAGGGCATCCTTACAATGTGAATAAGCTGAAATAAATATATATATATAAATAAAAAATGCAAGGGGTCATAATTACGATCAACTTTTTATGTTTTAGATTTCATGTGTGTGAACATGCACTATCGTGTGTGTGTGTGTGTGTGTGTGTGTGTGTGTGTGTGTGTGTGTGTGTACACTGTGGCCTGAGGGATGTGGAATCCTTTGTAGCTGGAGTTACAGATGTTTTTCAGATTCCCAATGGGGAGGCTGCTTGGAAGAAAATGATACTCCTTCCAAAAGCAGCAATCTCTCCAGCCTCTACAAACACCATTTTCTCCAACATCTTTCTGTGTCTAATCTCTCTACATTTGTTTAAACTTACCTTTTATTATAAATACAACACTTTTCTGATGACTTAGCCATATTTCCTTTGGTTGTGAATGGATGGAACTAGAAAAGAACACCCTGAGTGAGGTAACCCAGGAACAGAAAGACAGGCATGGTATACACTCACTTATAAGCGGATATTAGCCATATAATATAGGATAGCCGTCTACAGCCCTAAAGAAGCTAAACACTAAGGAGGACCCTAGGAGGATGCTTAAATCTCATCAGAAAAGCAATCCGGATAGACACCAGAAGTGGTGGAAGAGAGGAAACAGGATGGGAGCCTACTATAGAGAGTCCTCTGAAAGGCTCTGCCCAACACGGTTGGAAGCAGATGCTGAGACTCACAGCCAAACTTTGGGCAGAGAGAAGGGAGTCTTATGAGCGGGAGTCAAAGAGCAGGATGGGGATAGAGGGATATGGAGGGGACAGGACCCCCACAAGGAGACCAACAAAATAAAGGATCTGAGCCCAGGAGGACCATGCATCAGAAGACCTAGACCACCTGCTCAGATGTGGCTCATTGGCAGTTCAGTCTCCATGTGGATCTCTGAGTGAGGGGAACAGGGGCTGGCTCTATCATAAACTCCATTGCCTGTTCTTTGATCACTTGCTCCTGGTGATGCAGCCTTGCCAGGCCAAGGAGGAAGAGTATCCAGACAGTTCTGATGAGACTTAACAAGCTATGGGTAGATGACAACGGTGGAGAACTCCCCTTTTCAGTGGACTAGGGGAATGGGATGGGGGGAAGAGGGAGGGAGGATGGGACTGCAGGGAGTTGAGGGAGGGGGGGTTCAATCACAATATAAAATGAATAAGTTGTGAAGAAAATAAAATTAAAAAAATGAAATAGTCTAATTACCAGAAAACACATTAGAAATACTGTAGTCCATTATATTGCTTTACTTGTGGCAGAAAGATATTGAAAAGTATATATATATTACTTGTGAGACTGTTTTATTTAAAAAAGAATCAAAACAGTAAAATACAATTATTAACTTATTTTTATTTTACTGTCTTAAAAATATTCATTATGTATGTGTGTGCATGCTTTCATCCATGTGGTTTCTTTAAAGCAATAGATAAAAGTGGTGGATAGAATTCTGATAGTTTTAATAAGCATACAAGACATAATTCTGTTTGATGAGAATTCAGACCTCTGTGCCCCTACATTTTAGCAGAGTTACTGACTTACAGGACATAAGAAATACCAAGTCAAGCTTTTCTTTATGACTCTTATCACAATCATCTAACATAGAAAAAAAAAGAATAGATTTAACTCATTTAACTGCTGGTCCATGCAGCAAGAAATGAGTGCAATAATAATTATGAAAAAAATCACTTAATAGTTTAACTCACCTATGATTTCATTGTAAAGAAGATTAAAAAGTAGCGTACTGCTGTGCTGGCACGAAGAGGGATGGATGTGGGGCTAGAGATGGTGATGGGTGTAGGAAGGGGCATTCAGGTTGCCAGTCCAATCAGATCCATCTCTCTTCTTCTTACCTAGACCCTAGTGTGACCAGTGGCGAATGTTTGCTAACACTCATTTTAATTGATGTTATATAAGTGAGATGAAGCGATGCACAGGGTGAATATGATTATTCGTGTGTATCTATCTTTCCACATTCACAAAGAGAGAGAGGGTTGGGCTTCGGGAGGAAGCCAGGACGTTTGATTTTTCTTCTGCCCTTCTTCTTCTTTATAGACAAGGGGTGTTTAAACTGAAAAGAATGAATTAGTGGAGGTGAAAATTCATGAATGAAGGGCATTTGAGAGGCAGAGGTTATCGCTGTCTCTGGCAGCCTCAGCATGGGGTACAGCATTTTTCAGCCTCAGGCAGTGGAGCTTCTCCAGCTGAGCACGGGAAGTTCAAGGGAGTACAGTATGAGGTAACTTGTCCACCTGATGATCATTTTGAATTTACTTTCTTTGCATCTTTACTTTTACTCATAAATGAAACTCATAGCAGGATGAATGAGAGCCAATAATCCCAATAATCTATTTGTGTGACAATGCTTATAGATAAGAGCATGTTAACCCAATATCAATTTCCATTAATTTCTCCTATAAATACTGCTATTGTGTTCTATAAAATACTGCTTCTATGTTGTTGGGAGTAGTTTTCTTCTTACTGGCCAGCAAAGAGCAGCTCTCCCTCTAAAGCTCATTGGAATGCTCTGGGCTGTATGAATTATTTTTGAAACATTTAATGTGTACTTTTTAAATCAGGGCAAAAAAAATCTACATTTGTCCCCTTTCAAAAATCCCAATAAATAACAAAGGTACATTTAGCTCCAAAAAAGATTAACTGAACCATATGGGTATCCAAAAGCCTGCCAAAATGGAATCAGCATTATAAATGATAGCTTCATATTTCATTTAGCTATAAAATGAGAACCTACAGTACATAAAACACACTGGTCACTCACACAGAGTCCATGACGGCAATGGCTGAAATTCTCTTAGCAGATTAAAAGTGACCTCATTTGTCCCTGAAAGGAGAGAGAGAGAGAGAGAGAGAGAGAGAGAGAGAGAGGAAACAGAGAAACAGAGAGTGTGTATATGTTTTGTCATTTGGCCTAGAATAACTAATCAAAGATTATGGCACAAATGACTTAAAACAGCACCTTGAACTTTGGCCCCTCTGACAGTCACATAATTTTTAACCATCAAGACATTTTATTAGAAAAGCTTCAAGAAGAAGCACAAGGTTTGGCTCAGAAAACTTGGGATCCCATTAAAGGCCTCTGCTATATTCCATAGCGTGTCTGGTCCAAAACAGCATACTCCACCCCCATGGAGTCTCTCGAAAGCCATCCAGAATCCTCTTTTCCCTTATCACACTGATACAGACCTGCATCATACTCAGAGCCTTCTGACAGGGGCTACAACAATTGGGAGAAAGGAGGGGCCACGAAACTGCTCATTGTTTCCCCTCACAAAACCCTGCCACAGGGTGCAGATTAACACCAAAAAATAGATGGCTGCAACCAAGGAGAAACATTTTTCAGAATGTCTCCATGTGATTAATGAAGCTATAGCAGGGACCACTGCTTGACTTTCATCTTGTGCTTGCCCTCCTCAGCCCCTTCTCCTGGAGTATCAACAGATGGAGCTCTAAATGTCTCTTTCCTTGAGTAGGCATCAATTGTTGTCTTTCTTTTGTATGGTATAAAGGAATGCAGTATGAGTAAAAGTGCCCAGATTCCTTTGTTGAGATGCTCAGAAAAGAAAAAAAAAAAGACCAAATTTCTTTGCCATGTCTGAACTTCCATAGAATGCAAAGACTACCATTTTATCATGTAATTCTACCTGAGGAAAATTAATTCTGTATGTTCTAAGATTATGGTAATCATGTTAGCTGCACATGTGGCTATATCACAGAATATCTTTACATGGGTGGATATTCTACATGTGCCTAAGTAGCACCAGTTTCCAAGAAGTGTGCCCATGTCACACCTGGGACTCAAATTGGAGTAGTAGGGATTTGATTAGTTAATGTAGGCCAAATGACAATACAACACACACACATACACACACGAGATAGAGAGATAGAAAGACAGATACATACAAAGAAAGGTGGATAGATGAGAGAAATAGAGAAAACAGAGACAGAGAGAGATTGCGACAGAGACACAGAAATAATGACCACAGGAGGGATTCCTGTCTATGGTATCTGCCTGTGCTTCTACACACTAAATTATGATGAATGTTTGACTTTTTAATCAACCTGTGAAATACCTCTGCTCTTTTGAGCGCTTTACCATCTATTCTTTTATCATGTGTTTCTCTGAACCATGATAACAGTATCTTCTTTTTCTGTACAGAGCTCTAAAACTCCATAAATAATGAAAAAAGTGGGTTAACATTTTAAAATACAAACCTACCTCAATAGCAAGCCATACAGTGTAAATTACTTTTCCAATTGTTGGATATCCCCAATCACACACTTGAGATATGCTTTCTAAAGAATAACTTCCGACTAAAAGAAAATACAACTCAGTCAAGATAATTCAAAATGTAGTTTGACTGCTCAACCTTTCTCTTTCTAAAATTACTTGTTTTTATCCTCTGATTGTGCATTGATTGTCTACTGAGATCTAAATGCTCTAAATACATACTTTCCCCTTTCCAAAGTTGTATAATGGGAGCCTCAAAAGATTCACACTAGCTAATCAACAACTCTGATGACCATGTATGCTCAAATTAATGTGGGTACACATACACAGAGATGCATTCACAGGATGACAGTTGAAGCTGCGCATCTAACAGAGGGCAGAAGCGGGAAAGGCTGTATGTGCTTCCTGAAGAGTTAAAGAGATGAAGAATTAACTTTCTATTCACTGGCTATATAATAAAAAGTGATCCAGGTTCACATCACGTCACAGGCTGTATAGTTTTCAAAGTGACTAAATGCATGTAATTTCATATCATTCTAAAGCAACTGTATGATGTAAGTCATGTATAATAATTCTCTTTTATAAATGAGAAAACTGAGAGGATGTGTGATTGCACCCAAGAGAACACAGCAACTTTGAATAATAACAGGCAAGACGAGAATCAAGCTATTCTGAACTTACCATGAGCTCTTTCCCGGATGTTCTGTCAAACATTTGATGAATACAGTATGTTAGTACGTGTTTCGCAAAATGAACAAAGAAGATATGACCAAAACTCAAAACTACTTTGAGTTTCTAATTCCAATTAACATTTGTGTAAATTATACTTCACATATATTTTTCAAGTTTTTCTATGTTAAGTGTGTATGCGTGTGAGTCGTGTGTGTGTCCCACATGTGTGCGCATGCCTTTTAGCTCAATTTTTACTACCTGCAGAATTAGTATCTAAATAAGGGACCCACTGATCACTTTCTGTGGGAATATTATTTACTTATATAAATAAGAACAAAATACTTCTCATTTTCAAAAGTGTTTTTAACTAATGAATGTTTGATTTTGGTTATGATACTTAGAAGACTTAATCTCTTTTCTTCTGTTCAAATTAATTGAATTTTCTTTTGTGATTTCTCCTACTGCTCCTATTATTTGAAACATCTTCTTTGGACAGAGGTCAAGTAACTACTTATGCAAATTGCCTTTCACAGCAGAAGGCCTCTGAAATGTCCAAGATACCTCCTATTCATTTGCAAGCCTTGTTTAAACTCACCCCTTTCGAACTGGCTAAACCTAATAACCTGAATTTAGTGAAAGGATGAGACGTCATTCTTCAGGTTAGGTTAAAAATACTCTGTGTTTCTGTCTTGGACCCTTCTCTTGCTATCTCATTTTCCTGCCAATGGGAATGCCAGCAACCATGTTGTCAGCTGAATAAGTAGCCATTTTAGTGAGCTAGTAGTCAAATTCTCCAGAAGTTGAACCTTCCAATGACACCAAAGAACCGGCCATCTGTCACCCTGATTTAGGGCTTGTGACAGTCACTATGACAATGGCACTGGGCAGTCAGAAATAGAATTGAACAAAAAGGGGATAAGACAAATAAGCAAATACATAAGGCAGAGGTCTGCACACACAGTGCTATGTTTAACTGTCACATCTTCTGAATAACGTGATTATATAATGGCATGGAAAATATAACCATTTTCAGAAATAAGAAAACAAAGTTGAGCTGAACAGGGCCAATAATTTTTATGAGAAAAACCGAATTCTGTGAAAATAAAGGAATAATAAAGCTAAGTTTTAAATTCAACACTTAGCTTAAAATTTAGGGCCAATGAGATGACTCAGCAGGTTAAGGCCCCTACAGCCGAGACTGGTGCCCTGAATTCATTCCAGAGGACCCACGTGACTGGAAGGGAGAGCAGACTCCCAAAAGCTGTTCTTACATCTTCTTACAAGTGCTTCCACTGTTCGCGTGTGCATGAAAGAAATAAGCTGTAATATAAAAATAGAAGCACATGCAAGTTTTAAAAAAATGAAATGTTACCTCCCAAACAGAATTTATCAAGTACTTGTTTTTTTACAAGTTTCTAAAAGTACTTGATAAAAATCTATATTGTTTTTACTCTTATTATAAGTGTGCAAAAGATGCTTGTCTCTGGAACATTATGCATCATCAACATAGTGCTTTCTAAAAGTGGTGTGGCCATCCTCACAAACTCACCTCTGTTGGATCAGCTTTGTATGATAACAAAGATACCAATAGACAGATAAACTGTAACAGTTGGTTCAGGCCACCTAAGGACTTCCTAGTGGTCAATTAGATTAAAAGCAGGACCTAATGTGTTACAAGATCTAGAGAGAATTATCCTGTAAGAATTTCAGTTTTAAAACCAAACTGAAGGACTATAGAATAGTGTTCGGTCTACTTTCTCACAGGTGCCATCTTCAAATTGCTGAATATATTATGCTAAGTTAAGACGGCTCCTGAATTCTCATGACTCAGAGGGGAATCTATCACCACCATGCAGATGACAGGTAAGTGCTCAATCCTGGACTAACTGTTTTAAAATATGTAAAATGCCAACTCTTTCAAAACATCAGGTAGAAAAACCTACAAAAGCATCGCAGCTACACAAAGAACAGTTTTATTCAACTTTGTTCAAAACGCTCCTCACAACATGTCATTTTTACTCCCTGATTCAAAATTCACATTTTTAAAATAATTTACATTTTATAGTGTATGTGATGAAGACAACAGGCTGCACTCTGAAAACTGCTTCCCCAAAGCTGGAAGGAGGGATGCCTTTCTCTAGGCAGTCAGGACTTTTCCATCTGCCTCCTCACAGTGCAGACCTTCGGAGGGACCGCACTGGGCAGACTGAGGCAGGGCAGTAGCACTGACATCTGTACTAAGAAAATTCACTGTATGCGGCCACAGTGCATGAAACAAGAGCCCAGCATACACGAAGGCTTCCAATATGAGTCAGCATCTAGCCTTCACCCCTCATGCCTGAACTCTAGGAAGTCCCACTGGTGATCAACCTCAGCCTCAAACATGCTTCCACTGCAGCCACAATGATCACATTATCATGATGTGATCAGCTCATCCTTTCAGATAGTAATAATCTCAACAGCACAGCACTTACACACATCTCAATAGCCCTATGAGGGTGTCTTCAACAAAAATTCTACTTGGGTTCTAGAAAACCACAGATAATTTTAAATGAAGAGGAAAAGTAATTTTTGTAAGTATGCATAAATAGGTTGAGTCATACATCATAGACGAATTTTAAAAAATATTTTAAATTCCAGGTTATGGAGTGAGGTGTGTTGGTACATAGTTATATCCCAACATTCAGGAAGCTGAGGCAGGAAGAATGAAAATTGAGAGTTTACAAGATACTTAGGTCACGTGATGAGTTTGAGTTCTGCCTGAACTATATGAGATGGTGTGTGTGTGTGTGTGTGTGTGTGTGTATGTCTAAAACCACAAACTGGGGATAAATGACGAATAATTGCATCAATGGATTCCCATATTTTAAAATTTTAAGTCAGTACTTAAAGAACTTGGAAAGACTATAATCAGGAGAAAATTATGGCAAAAGAAGATATAGGCTAACACATAGTTAAACTACACATAAAAAGTGTACTTTGGAGGCAGGTCATAATTATCAGGAAGGGCACAATTTATGATCCAGTTTGGCATTACTGCCTCAGAAGAAACTTAATTCCATCTGTTGTCATCATCAGCATGCTTCCCTCATCAAAATATAACTAGTCCCTGTAGATGAACATGCAGATAATGAAACTTGCATTCTACGGGTTTCTAAAGTGATTCTTTGATGTTTTAGTTTCTTACTTTCAGGCTCATATTTCACCGGATATCTTTAATTTCTGGGGTTTCTATACCTCTTTCCTCTTTTTGCACTCTTCTCTTAAAATAAACAAAAACAAAAACAAAACTACTCTTATTCTAGTAAGAAAACGTGTCATTGTCCAAAGCTCTGATATGCTAAATGTCCTGCTCCATGTCTTCTTCAGCAGCTTCCCTGTCCACTTGGGTTTCCATTATTCTCCAAATAGCAGATCCAGTGTTAAGAGAAGCCAGGATCTTGCCCTCCCTAAGAGACAAACCTACAACCTCCATCAATAATGTATTTCCCCAATGCTTCCCAAGAGGAACAGGGTACAATTAAAAAGGTCACAAGTCAGTGCACTAATAGGACCTAAGGGCATTCTTGAATGAAACTGGCTCAAGGCCAATTAGAGGAATCAGTACATTTGTCTTCTCTTGGAACAACCCTGCTCTTATGTTTTCTATCAGTTCGGTATAAATCTGACTGATCTTATCCAAGAAGTTAATAGAAAATTGCTCCCAGTGGGAGACTGCCACCTCAGTTTCCAAGCAGAGACAGATGGAATTTCCCAGATGGATTGTCACTAGAAAGTGAGACGCTGGATGTGACCTCACAGAGAGCACAGTGGAGCAGAGCACCTTCTTGGCCTGCACCCAAGTCATAGTGAGGAATAAGACAGATTCTGCTGTAAAGAAACCTACACTGCCTCAGCAGCAGAGCAGCATCAAAGGGTTGAAGTTCATCTACATCTATCAAGGGATCATCAGAGCATAGCTCCCTAGTGTGTGCAAAGTCAAGAAATACATGTAGTTGCCTTGCTCTGCTCAAACAGTCGTTACACTGAGCTTAAAAATGGAAAAATGTATACACACAAACATAATTAGCGAAAGAGCAAGTTCACTGTGGTACGACTGCTAAACTGGGTAGAAGAGGAAGAGCAACCACAGGTGTGGAAACAGTTATTCAATCTAAAATGGATGTGTTGATCCTGAATGAAGAGAAGGGATCCCAGTTCTCCTATTCTGAGGAAAAAAAAATGATCACTTAGTAAAAGTACCCATTACTCTAAGCTAGCCATTGGCGATGCAAGAATATAATGACAAAAATTAGATAAGGAGCTCAGTGACAGGGCAAATAAACAGCATGCAAAGTACCCTAATCCTAGCAAAGAGAGAGCAAAGTGCGATCTTCAGAAGAGGTTATCTGCCCAAGAATGGAGACTTCAGAGAAAGTTTACATCACAGGCAAGTTTGAACTGAGCAAGAGAATTACTGCCATTAAGAAGGGAAGGAGGGGAAACAAAAGATCTCAACCTTATTAAGACATAGGTAGTGTGGGAAAACACTATCTTCCCAGGCAGGACCCTGAAGGCAGTTCACAGGAATTGAAGTCTCTGCTCAGAAAAACAGTAAAAGTTGCAAAGAAAAAAGGCCCACTGAGACTTTCCCAGTTTAGTTTCCCTTGTGCATTTTAGGATTTGAAGCACTAGACTTAGGGGCTACTGAGATTTAGGGCATATTATGATCTAGATTTAAAAAGATGAGAAAGACAGAAGGCAGAAAGAGTGCTGTGACAATCAAGGGGCATGTGATGGAGTTAAAAGCTAAAGCAGTGCAACAGAATCAGGAATAAAGAAATGGAGATCTGGAAGGAGGATGTGTAAAGGAAAACACTGGAAATGGATGACTGACTCTAAAGTGAAAGGAGCAGAACAAGTGTAGTTCTGGAGAAAAATGAAAAAGAATAGCTTTGGGCAACTATGTGTAAGCAAGCATTTCGGATGTGAGAGGAAAGGGAACAATGCAGGAAAGATGACGGGATGCCCCTTGTGGAGACAAGAAAGGGGGTGGGAAGTTAAGAGCCAAGGTAGACTGGAGGTTGAAAGCTGGGGAGGAAGAGCAGAAAAACCATTCGCAAAGCCAGTAATAAACTTTCTTCATGACAACTGAATTGTAGGAATTTAGTGAGGAAGGCTAGTAGGAAAAGCACATAAAATAGTGGAAATATGCTCTATTAGAGAAAGAGTAAAAAGCCAAGGTTAGAGATTTTGGTTTAAATGTCACTTGTAAATTAGTAGCTGAAGCTTTACAAATGGATAAGCTCCCTGAGGCACTAGGAGCAGAGGGAGAAGAGAAGAAAGGCCGGAAGTGTTTTGGGAAACATGCACAGTCAAATTAAAAGGAGCCAAGGCTCTGAGAGAAGCACAAAAGTACAGTAATGCTAAGCTCTGATGAAAATTAATATTAAAAGGGAAGATATCATTCACAATGTCAACATCAATAAAAATGCTTGAGACACAACAGAAAGTCTTGCTTCAGCATAATTATCGGTTCTATCATTGGCATGGTAAAGCTGGGAAAACCCAGGTGGGTATCAGTGAGAATATCCCTAGTAACTTTATTCCACTGAGTTGGGTTTTGATTTCTTAGAAACATTTATCAGATGCATATTATGTACCAGTGGTAGAGGTCCAAATGGAATAATAAAGATTCAATAAATCTCTGTCCTCTAGAGTCAAAATATTCATTTGAATACTGCTTTCACACTTAGTTTGTCACTATATATCTCTTTGGATTTATTGATTTTATTATTCATGTGCATCAGGGTTTTGCATGCATACATGTCTGTGTACCATAGGGTGCCTGATGCTCACAGAGGTCCAAAGAGGGTATTGGATCTCCTGGGACTGGAGTTTCATACTGTTGTCAGACTCAAAATGGATGCTAGGAACTAAACTCAGGTCATTTGCAAGAGTAGCAAGCACTCTTAACCTCTGAGATGAATCTCCACCCTTCCTCACTTTATCTTAAAGGGTGTCTGTGTAGAGCTTTTCCAAAAGGTTAGTCTGAGTGAGTCCAGTTTATTGGAGGAAGTGACCACAAAAAAACTCCAGCAGGGATGTGTAAAGGCAAGATGGGAAATTAGGCTCTTTAAAAAAATTAAAAAAAAATTTTAAACCAATTGGAGACAAATTTCAGAAGACAGCATGGATGAGAGCTCAGATTCTATAAAGAAATAAAGAAGCTTGGGGTTTATCAGTTAACTTGTGTTTATTACTCATTGAAAACTTTCATTCAGAACATGAAAAAACTAAGACTTTCTTTTTGGCTTACTTGAATGGAACTTGCTCCTGCAGCTGTAAAAATATCCACAGAAAGAAAAACAAATAAACAAACAACCTCTAAAGAAAACAACAACAACAAAGACAAAACAAAAGTGTTTCCACTAAGCAACCACTTTGGCTGTAGCAATGAGTGCTTGAGAGATACAAGCATGGAAATGTTTGCAACCGTGTATCATGGAAAAAAAACTGGATAACTAGAAAAGAATGGGGTCAAAAATCAATGTCAAGAAAGAGAACTAGAAGAAATGGAGGCATCTGTTAAATGGGATCATAATAGATGTAGAACTGCTAACTCTTTTCTCTACCAAATTTGCATGATAATGAGTATTCTGAAACTTTTATGAAATTTAATGTAAGAATTGTTTTATTATTAGGTCAATAGCATAGACCCTTCAAATATGCATTGCCTGTTTGAAGAATTTAATGTCACAAATGAAAATCAAACAATTTTCTATTCCGATTGAACAGAGGAAAAATGAGATTTCTCCATCAATTTTCATTTTTTAATTCATCAGGTAATGATGAGTTTAATATTATATGGCAATATGGGACTTTGTATATATGTTCTATTTAATTAGGATGTACATAGAATCATTCTAGCAGCTGGCTGAATCCACTCACACACTTAGCTATGAATAGTGGATAAATTCACAAGCAAGAGGGTGCAAATGTCACTTAAATTCTAGATACTCAACCTTTTAAATAATCATTGGTCTTTGATGATATTTGTACATTAGATTTGATGTATTAATACCGATGGGAGCTTTACCTTATCACAAAGATCTTTAGATGTACTTGGAAAGATATAAAGAATCATCAAAGACATAATACATAGAGACTTTCCCTTTTCAAGGCACAGACTGGCTAGAATTTAATGTGATTTAAAAGACCATTCTGTCATTACTCAGTCAATGAAGTCGTAGGATTTTCAAAAGAACCAAAACAAAGAACTGCAACGGTACTTTATGTTACTGTGCAATGTCGAAGTGGGAGTGTTGGGAATAAATGTATGTTCATTTACTGGTAAGCAATTCCTTGAGGGTCATAACGTCACAAACCAGAAAGAAAGCTCCCAAGATGTCACGCACTTCTGAAACCTGAGTTTGTTAATTTTATGTGTTAATTCAGAGGATGTTTGTAAGCAGAATTAGTGTTTAAATTAGTGAACTTTGAACAAAGCAAATAACATCCCATAATACAGGTAGATTACATTCAATAAAATGGCAGTCTAAATATCACAGGCAGATTAACTTCTCCAGGCAGAAGGAAACAGCAGCCTTTGGACTTCAACTATACTGCGGACTCTTCTGGATCTCAGTTTACCGCACCACAATAAAAATTTTGAACTTAGAAAGCTCCCTTTCTTTCCTGACCCAAATCCTTATAATAAGTCTTAATGTTCAGACACATCCTATTGGTTTAGTTTTTATGAAAAATGATAACCACTTAGCCAAGAGCTAAACTTAGACAAGTAATGTCTCTAAGCACCAGAGTCAACAGTGTTCCATGTTTAGTCTGTGGAGGGGTCTGTAATACTTTCATGTGCTGCACTGTGGTAGATCCACTTGTCCACTCAGCAGACCAGAAACAGTAGCTAATATCTGCCAATAATCCATTTATGTGTCATCATCTACTCTCGCAAAGGTCCTTATAAGCCAAGTATTATTCCTACATTATAGACAACACTTCTGAGATTGCCACATGAGTTGTAATATCAAACACTTGCTTGGGAGCTGATTATTTAACTTCTCAAAGTGCCGGTCTTCTTCTCTGCTATACTTTATTACAGAGATGTCTTGTTTTCTCTCATGTAAAGCATACCTGGCCCAATACATGCTTTAACTTTGCTGTTGCTGCTATTATCAAACCTTTACAGTACAAAGTTTCACTAAGATAAGAAGCTATTGGTAAGAGAAAATCTATTTACACATTCAGTGCTTTATATTACTCCAAGATTAATTTCTTGTCTAATCAGTTTTCCCATTTTTTTTTCTATACAGAGGGGTATGCTTCTTGGAATACCCTACATAAATACAAATGTCTGGTGTGCAAAGGCTTCCACAGAAGGTGGAATACTATTAATGTATTTCAAGATGGAGACTTGAAAGATATAAAAAGGATTTGACATCTGGCATGGTGACTCAATTAATTACTGTGTTGGATTAATTAGTGTGCCGAATCTCCCGAGCCAACAGCATGAGTCTGTGCAGCGCAACATCACACTGGTTGGCAAACAAGCAATTTAAATGAGTGTTCTTATTCAAATTTGATTCAACGTTGTGTAAGGAAAGGTTAGTAAGCTATATATTTTTGATAAGAAAAATTTGTCTTCATGTTATAAAAAACATATTGTAGTACTGTCCAAATTCAAAAGATTCAATGAAATTGCATAAATATTTGACTAATTACAAACTGTTAAGTAGTCTAAATATCATAACTAACAATTTGCCCAAGGTAAAGCAAACAAGCCAAACCTCCAAAGGTTTGGCTACTGTTACTATTGATCATTTTATTTTTATACATTAAAAATCATTATCATGCTAAAAATGTACTATCAAAATTCTGCTGAAGAGGTAGCATTGGAAGACTTAAACACAGAAATTCTGTAATCAGCAGTAAGAGCTTTTGTCTTCTCATCTATGAAGCCAAAAACTGAAATACAGCACATCCGCAGACATGCAAGGAGGGGTAATTGAACTAATTGATCCTGAAATTATACACTCTTGTCTAAAAATAAATAAGCATTTATTACGTATTGGTAGTCTCTGAGCAATGACCAGCATGGTACAGGTTGTGTTTAGTGACAAAGTCCTATTATGTTCTAGAGGAGACATGTTCTCAAAGGAAAATATTTTAAAAGTACACTGTAGTAAAATATCTAAATTTTATAACAAAAAGGTGTTGACTCCTAATATACATATAATTAGAGATTTAGACACTAAGATAAATAAACAGGTAGTAACTTATTTCTGTAGAGAATTATTGGCCACAGCTGATCTGGTAGCTCAGAAGACTCATATGCCTCACAAAGTATCAAAAATACTGAATGGTTCAAATATAAACTGAATAATTTAAAATATTAAACACGGCATAGAATAGCTTTGGAATGGTAGAAGAGTGTTAAAACCACGATATGATGCCTTACAGGGAAGCAATGAGGAGCTAAACTTTCACAAGTAGGTTTATTTTTTTATGTATCACAATTTAACAGTTGGTAATAATGCCGTGAAACTACCATCCTGTGTGTTTACTCATATATGTGTATATATGTATATATGTTATAATACAAAATTTAATTACATGTTTCTCTTTAAGATATATTATTTTGACATAACAAACGAGAAAACCCTCACTAGTTCATAAATGAACCATAGGTGTCATTTCAATGCAGAAACTATTGACAGGATATCTGAGGAATGACAAGAGGTTGTGGTGGAATTTGGTGGCAGTTTTAAACATGATCAATATCTTCATTCTCAGATGCTCGTTAAGCAGAGCTAGGAATGAGTGGAGACACCTGGTGAGATGGAAGACTGGGGAGTCTACCTCCTGCCTTTTTATCCCTTTTAGCTATAATACCTTCATATATTCTATGGATAACTAATTTCGCTAACCACAGTGGTTATCCATAGAATTAGTTATCCATAGAATAACAATCAGGTGACTTTTCTGACCTCAGAACTCTAATAAAAATGTTCACACAACTTAGAATGATCCTCATTCACCCTTGCCCTTACAGTTACAGTGTTATGAAAGGGTAGCAATGTTCTTTAGTTCTTACTCTTTATGTACCCCTATTAGGTGTGGTATTGAATTTGCGTCATCTGAAAACTAAAGGTGCGTGTACACAGTGTTAAATGTGAACAGTCTCAGTGTGACTGAGCAGACACAGCGTGAGCTGAGGAGTGCACGCTATCAAACTAAGCTGTTTCCTTTGGGATTATACATACACTAATCAGGAACAAACAATTGAAAAATGTTTTGAAATCCATACGATCAACAAAAAACAAACTTCTTCCTCCCTGAAATTTAACCGGGAAGCAAGCAGAGATAAAGGTAAGAGTAGTCCAACATCTGAGAAGGCCCACGTACCAGAGAATTATTATTGAGGTCCATCCTCCCGGCGAAAGGGCCCCAGGTCGTTCCCACCGGAAGCTGCTGCCGACTCTGAATCTTCCTTTCCCCATCTCTCTGAAGCACTTCCAGTTCACCTGCAGATGTGAGCACACGGGCGATTAGAACTCTTGCACACACACACATACTAACAATAGCACCTGTTTTCCATTCGCTCTACACATCCAATGTTTTCAGGATTCATATAAAGAAAATTAAGTATGTTTCCCTGAAAAAAAAATAGCAACCTTGGTATTCTTTAAAGAAAGACGGCCTGCCTTACAACTGTATTCAAATCAGTCCAGGTTCTTTTCTTCACTCTCCACACTCATTATCCACTGAAGCCATTCCAAAAAGAAGGCAACATTTCATTAAAAATCATTGATCTAATTCCAAAATAGAAAGAAGACTTTGGAGAATAAATGATGGGTAAAATTCTTGCATCTACTCAAAACTTTTGAAGAACAATTATCTGGAGAGTGGCAATCTTCTGGAATTACTACTAGTTACAATGGATAAAATCAGTACACATGCAGTAAGCAATGCATATTATTTTTCTCAAATAAAATTGTTTTGGTAATCCCCCCTTTTTCTTGTGTGTGTGTGTGTGTGTGTGTGTATAAGAATAGTCAATTCAATACTAGATCTGCTTAGACAACAGAAATATTTTGAAATCACTAATGGGACACAAAAAATAAAGACATTACAAACATATTATGAATTATGGATTAATTGACTACTTGATTAACTGACACGTAGCTACAAAAATAAATAAATGAATGAATAAAAACTAAATGAGGCCCACAGCTTGACCATGGTTTAAGAAGAACAAGAATTCTCATCCCAGAATTGGTGATCAATCACTATTTTTACTCCCAAAGCACTGTTGTGTCATATGACAATCTAAATTTTTAAAATACTATGTCATTAGTATAGTTTAGTGTTTCATGTCTGCGTTTCCTCTCAGACTGTGCAATAGCAGATTAAGCATTGTGGTACACGCCTTTAATCCCAGCATTCAACGAGGCAGAGGAAGGCAGCTCACTGTGAGTTCAAGGCCAGCCTGGTCTACAAAGCAAGGTCAGGAGAGCCAAGGATACAGAAAGAAAACCTGTCTTGAAAAAAAAAAAAATGAGGGATTATTAAATAAAGAGAGCTACAGACTGAAAGCCATGCAGATTAGAAAACAAGAAAAAAATTCAGCTGGAGCTCAGTGCATCCTGTCATGACTGCCTCAAGTTGCCACGTTTCTATGTATACGTGGGAAACCTGTTAAGGGCTATAGTTTCTGTCTTCACAGTTTTAAAAGTAACCCCATCAAACTGAGCTCAGTGACATTTCATCTCTGTTTCTTTGTTATCTGCATCACCCTCTTTTAATTACGTAACATTATCTTTTGTGCTCTTACTATTGCCCTCCCTAAATCACTGCAAAATTACACAAAACTTTCCTGTACTAAAATATAACACAATGTGTAACATGTTTCCATTATGCAATGCAAATTCATCTGTGTTTCTAAAAGAATGCTCGTAATAATTTCACATTCTAACCATTGTCCCCTCTTCCCATACTCCCTCCCCTTGGCAACTGTTTTAAGAATGAAAGAAATTGTGGCACATTTACACAATGGAATACCTCTCAGATATTAAAAACAGGAAATCATGAAAATTTCAGGCAAATGGATGGAACTAGAAAAGATCATCCTGAATGAGGTAACCCAGAAACAAAAAGACATGCATGGTATATACTCATTTATTAGTGGAATGAATATTAGCCATATATTATAGAAATAACCATACTAGGTTCTACAGACCTAAGGAAGCTAAACAACAAGGAGGACCCTAGGGAGGATGCTTAAATCTCATTTAGAATGGAAAACAAGATATACACCAGAAGTGGTGGAAGAGAGGAAGCAGGACAGGAGCCTACTTTAGAGGGTTCTCTGAAAGACTCCACCCAAGAGGGATCAAAGCAGATGCTGAGACTCACAGCCAAACTTTGGTCAGAGTGCAGGGAGTCTTATGGAAGAAGGGGGTGGGGGAATAGAAGGACATGGAGGGGACAGGAGCCCCACAAGAGACCAAGAAAGCTAAAAATATCTGAGCCCAATGAGACCTGGAGAGACTGATGTACCAACCAAGGATCATGCATGGAAAGGACCTAGACTCCCTGCTAAGATGTAGCCCATAGACAACTCAGATTCCATGTGGGTTCCAGAGTAGTAGAACAGGGGCTGCCTCTTATAAACTTGGTTGTCTGCTCTTTGATCACCTAGCCCTGGCAATGAGGCCCTGCCAGGACACAGAGGAAGAGAATCCAGGCAGTCCTGATGAGACTTGATAAGCTAGGGATAGATGGCAAGGAAAGAGAACTCCCCCTTTCAGTGGACCAGGATGGGAGAGGAGGGAGGAAAGGTGAGACCTGGGAGGAGATGAAGGATGGGACTACAATCGGGATATACAATGGATAAATTGTATATAATAATAATAATAATAATGATAATAAATACAAAAAAGAATGTAAACTCATCACATTAGATAGTTACAGATCTGTCAATGTTTCTTACAAGACCAGAGCAGAGACCAATGATGATCAAAAATGAGGAAAATAAATCCAGACTTCAAAACTCAGTTTTATAAAAAGAATACCTTGGTGGAAATAACACCAGGACTTATATGCTAAACTCTGAAGTGTATTCAGAATGTGGGACTCTAATAATATTTTTGGTACGTGAAATAACTGACCCACTTCTGAGATTTTCTTCTGAAAGAGTTTCAAACTCTGTACAATAATTTTGATTAATACATTGGAATCAGCAGTTTTCCCTGGAAAATTTGTCAAAGACAGAGTAAAGCTAGAAACGTTTTTCAAGGAAGCAGTGTTAGCACCTGAGCCCCGAAGCTACTCTAGGAACCTATTTTAATGTTGGTAAATAGTGCAGAAGATGTCTTTCCATTTATGCATATCTTCTTATTTATACCTTTAAGGATAATTTTTACATTTACAGGGAAAATATCTAACTTCTCTCAGATAAGAATTCTACAAATTTCAACTGTTTACATTTAAATAATACCTTCATCTAAATAGTATTTAATAATATTTATTTGTACATAAAGGATGATGTCCAAAGAAATTTGCAATGTTTATAATTTTTAAAAGGCGTGTCATTTTTAAGTGATACCAGAGGAATCATGAAAATCTTTGAAACCCTCTTTAAGAAGTAATTCATTCTGTCCTTCTGCTTTTGACATATTTCATTTGGAAAGGATTCTGCTTCAGTCAAACAGTGACTCTTATCTACACCTGTGGATTAACAATCAGGACTATCTTTAATGGAATAAGAACCTGAACTTAGGACAGATCATGAAGTAATATCCAAATACCTCCTACATTGTCAGATGTCTCTGACTATGCATCAAAATTTTTAAAAGACCAAAAATCCTTTGTGAGTTCTTAAGCATGACTATTACAAAATACCCAGTAACTGTCCAAGCTCTCAACTCAACATTTTCTGCTTCATTAGACAAGCAGGCAAACACCTTGCTTACTAAGAAGCTATTTTGAAGTTTGGGGCAACTCTTGCCTGTTGCCAAAACTGTTTATGAATGAATCATTTATTTGTATCTGTATTTACAAAAAGCCACAGCAGAGCATAAGGTATTAATATGTATTTAATTTCAAGAAACAACAAATATATGATATTAGTGATTAGAAATTATATTTACCTTACATGTTATTTAGAGTATGATATTTTGATTATTTTAACTATTAATAGGCATTATGTAAAGTATTATTTTCTTAACAGCCTGATGCTTTTTATCCTAATTCTGTCCAATAACCAGCTGAACAGTCCTTAAAAAGTCCTTGTTAAAATAAGAACTTGAATTGTAAAAGAAAAGCTCCAATTCATACCTAATCTGTGGCTCATTTCTTCATGCTTCCATTCATTCATTCATTCATTCATTCATTCATTCATTCATTCACCATACAAATATTGATTTGTCTTCTGCTAAGCACAAGACAAGAAGTCAGGTTCAGACATAAAGCAAACACAAACCTGGGCCTGGAATATAGTGCAGGTTATGGAGTCTGTGTGGATTGGGTGGATAAAATGATAGAACTAAGTTGCTATTTGTATTTTAGGAATTAGAAGAAAATTCCAAGGATGAAATTCAAGTTTTCAATTTGTGAGCATAGGCTTTTGCTCATGTGCCTTCTGAGAAGCTGAGGGATTGAATATTGGTTTGTTAACACTTTGAACTTCAGTTGTTGTAGACAGAAAAAGAAATTGCAATAGCCAATTATTGTCATTCTAAGTATGTAACAAATTTTAGTACTTCACCAATTGTTTGAATCATATCATCCCAATGTCCACCTCTCTGTGTTCAAATCTCTCTTTGACTCCTCTATTCAAATCACTTCATATTTTCACTTATCTTCCTCCTCTTATCTCCCAGATTTGCCTTTCTTATCAGAAAATTTCAGGTTTGCATTAATTCTCACTGAGTGACTAACAAGCTTCCATTGCAGGCTCCGTGCCCTCCAGGATAAGCTTATTAGAATTCCGCTCTCACTGAGTCAGCCTTTTGGGCGAGATCTTGCAGTCTCTCTCTTTTGACCTCTGAAAGAGACTGTCTGTGTCACCTCAGTCCTTCCATGAGGCTGCCCTCAACTTCTGCCAAGTGATGGGTTCTCCTGCTCTGATGAGTTTGTTCTTCCCACAGAGACGACATCTTCCTTGTCATCCCCTTTTCCTCATCTTCTGCTTAGCCCCTGTTCTGGGAATTGCTCCTGCTACCCAGTAAACAGCCACCATGCTTTTGTCTTAACAGACCCTATCAACGGGACATGATCAAGCACAAAGCTATTTTTTTAAACTCATTTTGAATTGCATTTGAAGTCTATTTAATTATTTCTTTGTGCTTTCTTCTTCAAAATTTCTTTTACCTTAACAAAAATATCAACAAGTTGATCCACAGGGTTTTATAATTTTTATCTCCAGATAAGCAATGGTTTTTGGTGTGTAGTACTTAGAAAATAGAAATTTTATAAAATTAAATATGTTCATAAATATGTTCATAAATTTTATAAAATTTAATATGCTCATAATGTGATAGGTGTCGATTGTAGGACATTTAACGTTGATTTTAACATTAGAAAGAATTGTCTTAGTGTGTCTGCTCTTCCTATTACAACTTTCACATGTTTCATTTGGCCAGCATCCTGTGGCACTCATGGATGCTGCGTCATCTGCAAAAGAGCTGCAGGAAAAAGAAAACAAACAAACAACAACAACAAAACATTGATTTTTCTGTCCTGTTCACATTTTTGCAACCATTCTTCAAATGAAGGCTTATTTTTTATCATGTTGGGTAGATACACAGAAAATACCCTAGACACTTAGGATGCCCTAATCAATTTCGGTAAAAGATAATATTGTTAGTGCTGAGGGCTGTTTCCCTTATCTTCTTGATAATGCATACTTTTAAAAGTCTGTGATTACTCAAAGACTTATGATATCTCCACTTAAAAAAAGAAGCTAAGTCAAACTACCACTAACCACCCCACAGCTTTAAAAATATCAATTCAGTTTTAGATTTAAATAAAATAAATTGACTGAGTGGGAAAAAAGTAATTTCAGTCACCAGAAATGACCTCAAATCTTTTTTGATGAAGGAGCTTTCAATATGCCTTTTTCCCCTTAAAATGAAGCCTTTAAATGTCTCTTAAGAAACAAAAGTCTATAAAAATTAGTAGAATACAACAGAAGAGAAAGATGTGGGCTTTTTCACATCACTATCCACAATCAGCTGAATTCAGCTCCAGCAAAATCCTGCATTAAGTTTGTAACATAAACATATATGGTATTTTATTTAACATCTCTTAACTGTGGGCTCAGCTTTCATAAAGGATGGGGGTGCAAGTAAATGAGATGATAGAAGATCCTATTTCGTCTGCTGAAAATAGACTCTGGATTGGTTTAAACTTAGTTTTAAATATATAACCAAATTTCAAAGCAGACCACATGAATTGGCTTGTTATGTTTATCAGGCCTCATAGAGCAGAAGGCTATAGCTTCAGAACCCATATTTATATTTTCTTCATGGTTGGAAAACATTATACATCATGGTATCAAACATGGACAGCCCTGAAGTCATGCTGAGTTCAAAAAGCGCTCAAAGATTCTGAGACATTTTCAAAGTCAGCCAAGGTGGCCAAAGTATGCCAATGCTCTTTGCTATTTGATGGTTTAACCATTTGACAGCTGCCTGCCAGACATGTGAGAAGGCTAGAACATTTCACTGTTGACTATCTGAAAGGCCAAACCATAATCTTGCCACTATACTCCTCAAGCACTAATAACTGCACTTCCCATCTTCCTTCTTAGACAACTCCAATTATTTTATTCTCTATTGATGCATCCCTAAGCATCGTTTGACTCAGTAAATGATAGCTGTTAGGTGAAGGCAACAAATTGCCATATAAGGATGGCTTTTCTAATTTCCTGTCTCGATTTTTGAGTCATACAGTCGCAAGACACACTAAACTACAGTTTTGAACATAAACTTGAAATACGACATTCCCTATTCAAGTACTCCAGTGAAACTCTGATAAATCAGGCTGGCCAAGCAGTGATCTTATCCCTTCTGACTCTTTAATAAATCGAACCTTGTAAGTTCCTACTGTTGGAAGTTGTCACTAAATGAAATTGTGACCTTATCCGGCGCATGAACTTATCCCGCTGACAACTACATTTATTGTGTGGATAAGAAAGGGGAAAAAAAAAAGAAAAAGGGAATAAAGAAAAAAAATGAGATATTTGATAATTCTGATCTTACTCATATGTAACTCTAACAGATGGGATCTTTTTGATGTTCCATTAATGATTTGCCAAAGACGAGTCTACATAGAGAAGAATGCTCACCCTAGGTAAGTGCCCAGGCACCGGAGAGGGTATTAATAGTGCATGAAGAAGTACTAGGCTGCAGAAGTGAATCAGTAGCTATTAGTCTAGCACAAAGAGCTCTGAATTAGCTTGTAATTGCACTAGGAAAGATAACACAATGGTGGCAGTGAAATGAAAACATCCCCTTTTAGAGGCTGCATTTGGTAACTGAAAATTCTGTAAAGACACTGGCATTTTCTAAAACCTACAGCCACTCAAACCACCGCGTTTTTCAAGAAAACAAAAACATTTTCTTGCACTAAAGCTTCCAAAAAGTCATAGGAAGTTATCAACATGCATGTCATTGTTTAGGGAGAGAATTATCTAATTGTGTTATGAAATACTGTCTACCTTACAAACGGGTAATTTTCACCACATTATTGAGTATCCTTGAAGAGTAATTCTAAATCAAGGTTTCTATGGGAAGGCCTACTGAACTCCCTCCCCAGTTGTAATTATCATCTTTCTGAAAAGGGGAAGAGATAACACAGGGGTACAGGAAATAACATTGCTAATAATGATCTAGATCAGTGGTTCTAACCCTTGCTAATGCTGCGACCCTTCAGTACAGTTCTTCATGTTTTGAAGAACTGTAAAATTATTTTCATTGCTATTTCATAACTGTAATTTTGCTACTTTTTAAATTGTAATATAAATATCTGATATGCAGGATTTCTGATATATGACTCCTGGGAAAGGGTCTTTTGACCCCCAAATAGGCCACAGCCCATCGATCAGAACTGCTAATCTGGATTAACAACTGTAGCTGGGTTGTTTTGTTGTTGTTTTGTTTTTAAACACCATAACGTAAAATTACTAGAGAACATTCATGTTCCTGTGTAAAGTAATATGGGGAACAAAAGAAATTGTCCTACTTTGCTCTTTCCTCTGTGGTCTATTCACATGAATAAAGAAATGGGGTAGATAAACTAGCTATGGCGTGTATCTGAGAACTTGTGCCTGGTGTGTGTGCCTCTCTCTGGGAAAACTTTGAAAAAGTGAATGGAATAGGACTTTTCAGTTGCTGTAGGGAGGAAGGGAGGACACAGTCCTTTGCTCAGAAATCTGCCAGTGTGGGTTTCCCTGCTGCCGGGAGCCTGTTCTGACCTTCCAGACAACACTCCTTGTCACAGGCGACCCAATGCCACTTCCTGGTAGAAATCTGGGGAAACAACGGAAGGTTGTGCTTGGGAGCTCTGTGCTTTAAGGAGAAGCACTGTGGAAGGAGGGTGGGCTTGGCTGGCAGACACCTAAAAGAGCAGCGGGGAGCACCAGCCGAGGAGAAGCTGCAGGGAACACAGCAGTTAGGGAATGCCAAGGCTGCTAACAGAAGCCTGGCTTGTCCAGGACAAGCACAAAGGAAACCTTGGAGAAAGTCAGGCGTAGGTCTGTCTGAAGTAAAGTGAGGAAGGACGATTTTTGTAAACAACACTTAAGAGAGAATGTCAAAAGGCCTGATTCATGGTCTAGGATTGTAAACTTCAGCCAACTGTTTTTTGTTTGTTTGTTTGTTTGTTTAGATAGCATGCAGTTTCTCAAACAAATAAACAAACAAATAAAACCCCAAACCTTGTGCTCTCTCCTAGGCTGCTGTCATTAGTTTATTTCACTCATGTTAGTATTTACCACTAGTTTCAGATGGTTTTCAATGGCCAAAATTACCTATTTGTTGCTCTACTGGACACTTTGTTGCTGGTAGCTTATAAAAACTCATGGTGCAGTAGGTCTTCAACCTGATAAAATGGTTTAGATGGAGATAAAAAGGCTTACACTGACATGTTTGGACAGATAAACATCTTTAGGCATCAATTGCAGTAGGGGGAGCTTTGCCTGGAAGTAAAGGTCTAGATGAGTTTCCATTTGGGAGTGGGAGTGTGACCTGGTGGATCTCAACATTACAGAACCAGAGGGTAGCAGAATGACTTGACAGATGAGTAAATGACGTGGGGAACCTCGCTGAAAGCTTTTAGTCTGGTTGAAGCAAATAATAACTTACTGTGAAGTTCTATCAGTCAGCAGCAGAGAAGAAAAGACGCTTTTACTCACAGAGATAGTCCACAAAAGGGTTTTAGATTTTGATTTGGAGAGCATTTTGATTTGGTAACAAATGTCACTAGATTATTAGTTTAAAGGGTTTAAATAATAATTCATAAAATACTAAAAATATGGTATGTCATTAAATAATATTGACCCTACGTGTTCTCAGCCCAAGACTAGCACTGTTATTAGAATACCACATGTAATGGATTGTGAATCCTTGTATGGATCTTGGAAATTTTTATCTACAGAATAAAAAGTACTAAAACATAATAATATCACTCAGTTCTCGTCAGCGTGTGGTATACAATACGTATTTATTTCATTTGATAATGCCTTAGTCCCAGGAAGATCCAATTGGTGAAGCATCATACTGACCTGAAGTTGTTTATTTTCAATGTTTGAGCATTGTATTATTAAAAGTATTTTTATTTTCATACAGTACTTCCAAGAATTTAATCTCTACTGTTAAAACAATCTGTCAGGTATTTTCTTATATTTCTGGACACACGCACACATGCAGAGAGAGAGAGAGAGAGAGACATATAAATAGTCTAACATCACATAAAAAATGACAGGAAAAATTGGGACAAAATCAGGCTGCTTTATAATACTTTCAGATGTTGATAACCTTACAATGGTTTGAAAGCATCACTGTCCAGTATATTTCTTAAAAACAATGACCATCTTTTTTATATGTAAACCTTCCATCATCCTCTGCAGCCCACTTACCCCTGTCCAATAGACCTTCCCAGATTTACTCAGCCTCTATTTCTAAAGTCTGCAGGAGAGCCCTTCTACCCTTGAAACACCTACCCTCTTTTTTATAACGGTGACCCCAGATATCACTACAATGTTTCGTATCTGTAAGGGTTATAGGTAGTACAAAGACAAATGATGCAATTTTTACTATCATATTTATTAGCATGTGGTTCAAATTAAGGTAATTATAAAGTGATGAAATTAGTATAATTCTGGATTGCAACCCTGGCCTTTGAACTCTTTAATACTTTACTATTTTCCTTAAAATAAAAGCTAGGCAGTGATCTCAGGCTCACATCAGGAGCCATTCGGATGGATTCAAGTACAAGATTAGCTGGTACTTGATTTGAAAGGTAGAATGTTTGTGCCTGTAGGACAGTCCACAGACAAATTGATAGGAAAGATGAAAAGTGAACCTTTGGCAAGAATTGCAGGAGGAAGAGTCAGAAACTTGCATGAACATCAAGAGTTCACAATAAAAACTTCCACATCACTGTCCCAAAATTCCCAGAAAGAAGCACAAAATTTAAATAGTGGTGTTTCATACCAAAATATATCTTTTACTTAGGGTCTCTCTCTCCCCTTCCTCTTAGTCCCCTTCCTTCTTCCCTTGTCTTTCCCTCCCCCTTCCTCCCTCCCTGCTCTCCCTCTTTCTCTCTCCCCTGTAGCTCTGGTAGACCTGGAACTCGCTATATAGCCCAGGTTAGCCTCAACCCATGGCCATCATCCTACCTCAGCCTCCAAGAGTGCTAGAATAACAGGCATGAGTCATCACACCCAGAAAAACACTCTTATTAAATAAACCAACTAAAATGTTATTATTAAATATATCATGCTGATACTAGCATAAGAAGTGATATGACTCTTTGTTTCCAATAATCCAGAATGCAGACATCAGTATATTCCAAATGACTCTCAAGAATTTTAGTCATAGAATATTCTCCAGAAATGATTCTCAGATGTCAAATTGTATCCATATACTTAAAGCTACAAAATCCACTGTCCTTACCTCCTCTAGCTTGCAAATATCATATGCTTTTTACAACACACTTAACATATCCAATGGATTTAGGGCACATGTGCTCAGTACATGGGGTATTCTCTTTTCTAAATGTGTTATTGTGGTACTAATGTTTTAATGTTTTATTGCAAGTTCACTACCAATGATGCTAACCCCTACCCTATATATCACTCTTTCCTTTGTCTTTCCTTTTTCTTTCAGCTTACTCTCCTAGGTTCTTCACCCCTTTAATATTAAGAGTTAATATATAGTAGATTTTGAGGAAGCAAAAATTGAAGGAAGGGAAGAAAGCAAACAGAGTGGTGGATAATACTCAAGAACAGAGCTTTAATAAATTCAACATCTGCTCTCAGATCTAAGGTCTCTTCACATGATCTGCATCACCATATAGTAGCTTCTACATGAAGAAGGAACTCCAGGAACTCAGGAAACAACACTCAACTGAATTTTAATGCAATAAACATTTACCCATTCAAAATGATGTAGTAACCACTCCAAATGCCAAATACAATGTTGGATATTGGGTATAGAAACCAGAATGACCTATCAATCATTTCCATATGGGGTTTACTCTAATCATGGTGAAATATTCATTTCCTGGTGCAATACGTTTATATTAAGGTATAAAATAATTTCCTCAGGGATGAGAGCTCAAAGGGAAGGGTGATAAAGGACCAGAGCAGTCCCACCTACTTCTTTCTATTGAAAAGTCAGAAACAAGCATTTCTAAAAATGGACAAAATACTGTGTTACCATGAAGAAGGACATTTGTTATGTTATACACAAAGTGTTAGCAAGGCAGAGGATTAGAAATTATGAAACATTGCTTTAAGGTAAAATAATTACCAAATGAGACTGAACAAATGGTTGTCAATCATTAAACCATTTTTACATTGTATTAATGCCTATTAGTAAGTTTCTTTTAAATATATCTTTTATTCTTAGGCATATATATATATATATAATACATTATTCTTAAGCAAAAGATAACTTTTGAAAAATCCTGCAAATATTGTATAAGCTCCTTTATGTACTGAATGTGTTATAAAATATTCTTAGTATTTGAAATTTTATTTTTTTTGCTTTCCAGTAATTTCTCATGAGATGATGCAATAATCCTGGGAACTTTTGTGTTCTACCATGTGCTAAACACCAGATAAACAACCTCATTTCTAACTGTATCTATTGAGGCCTCTCAGTTCATAGTGCTTTGAATAGAGAAGTCTGTCCAAGCACTTTTATTTTTGGTCTGATACGCTCATGCAAAAATAATGATGCAATGTTTGATATCAAAATCAAATACCAGAATGATCATAATTATTTAAACTATACAGAAATGCAAGTAGTCAGTATTACTTGTTTTAAAAAGATCTCCACATTTCTACATCATTACAAATGATATAGTAACAACTGTATGTCAGAATACTCAAATAGTTAAACAAGTACTGAATGAAAAGACTTTTTTCTATTAAATTTTTATTTTTTCTATTAATTACAATTTATTTACTTTATATCCCAGCTGTAGCCCCCTCCTTCATTCCCTCCCAATCCTACCCTCCCTCCCTCATCTTCTCCCTGCCCCTCTCTAAGTCCACTGATAGGGAAGGTCCTCCTCCCCTTCTGTCTGACCCTAGCTTATCAGGTCTCATCAGGACTGGCTGCAATGTCCTCTGTGGCCTAGCAAGGCTGCTCCTCCTTCGGGGGGTGGGGTGGGGGAGGCCAAAGAGCCAGCCACTGAGTTCATGTCAGAGACACTCCCTGTTCACCTTACTATAGAACCCACTTGGATACTGAGCTGCCATGGGCTATATCTAAGCAGGGGTTCTAGGTTATATCAATACATGGTCCTTGGTTGGAGTATCAGTCTTAGAAAAGACCCCTGTACCCAGATATATTTGGTCCTTGTGGAGCTCCTGTCTTCTCCAGGTCTTACTAACTCCCCTTCTTTCATATGATCCTGAGTGAGGTATCCCAGAAGCAGAAAGACACACATGGTATATACTCATAAGTGAATACTAGACCTAAAAGATAGGATAAACACACTAAAATCTGTACACCTAAACAAGCTAAACAAGAAGGAGGACCCCAGGTAAGATGATCAACCCTCAGTTAGAAAGACAAACGAGATGGACACTGGAAGCAGAAAAAAACAAGAAACAGGACAGGAGCTTACAGGACAGGGCCTCTGAAAGACTCTACCTAACAGTGTATCAAAGCAGATGTTGAGACTCTTAACCAAATCTTGGGCAGAGTGCAGGGAATCACATGAAAAGACATCTTTAAAACATTACAATGTAAATGGAAAAATATTGTCTACCAGTATTAAGAACTTCAGTACATCTCAGAAGCTAGAAAATAAATTGGAGTAATGCATACCTGCTAAATATGAAGAATTTTGATTTATAAAGGAAAAATGAGCAAAGATGTAAAGATAGCTCCTCAGTAGCTCTTAAAAGCAGAAAGTAGCATTCTGCGAATCTACTCGGCTGCTTTGTTCATAATAAATAGCCATCTAGAAAGGCTAAGGAATAAAAAGTACAGTGATATAGAAATCATTGTACATACTTCTTAGAGTCAAAATAATAATTTGCATTATAAAAAAGGGTCTTAAGCACATTGTATTAAATCTTTAATAAGAATTAATACATGAGTGTCCTTCAACTCTGTATTTTCTGATTAAGAAAATTATCATACTGTAGTGAGCATACTATTACATATAATTCATATAAACACAATCATAAAATAGCCAAAATGATATACATCATATTTAGCAAATTTCTTTATTGATCTATGTGGGGAACAGGCAATCCCAATCCAAACTATAAGGAGTAGATTAAGTCCTAAAATGATTCTTATTATTGACAAGTACCCCAATACCTCAAACATAGGAGAACTGGAAACTTCTTCCCCAGGGGAAGGGGATGCTCAGGGGATAGGGCAAGGCTTCTTTTGGTCCATGTGCAAATGTTTACAGACTGTATAGAAAGCATGGAATGCAGCTTCCTCCTCCCAGATATCTGCAGCTTAACACTGTTTCCCTAAAGAAACTTAATACTGAGACAAGCAACCGCTCCTTTTGTGATGTGCACAATAAAAATGCTGAGTCTCCAGGTTGTTGAGCAGATGGTGTGGCTCCAACAAAATGTTCATGGCTCACCTGACCCAGCTTTTCTGTATGTGTATCTTTTCTACATTCCCTAATTGCCCCAGTCAGGTTTCCAAGATGAAGCCACATGGATGCACCAGATTCCATAAATCATTGCAAGGGTGGAACATATATACTCCTCTGCTTCAATAGTGGGGTGTTGTGGGGGGTGATTTTTGTGGACCATTATGAGCAACAAATCATAAGTTACCTGTTGTGTATCTGTGATGTGCAGTTATTTTACTGTTGTTTGTTTAAATGAGAAATTCCCCCAGCCCACAGATTCATGTATTTCAACACATGATTCCAGTTAGTAGTGCTGTTTGCAGAAGTTACGGAAACTTTGAGGTGACATCTTGCTACGGAATGTATGTCACTGAGTTGGTATTTAGGGTTTGTAGTTTTGTCCCACTTTCTGTTTCTCCTCTCTGCTTCCTGTGCCAGTAGAGCTGAAAGTGATTCATAGAATGGAGGTCCAACTCATTAGGGTTCAGAAGAAAGCAAGTCCAGTAATAGCTACAGGGCTAGAGGTTACTGCTGGAATATTTGAGTACTAAATCTGGTTCTATTCTGCCCATGTCTTGAGAATTTGTCTGAGACTAAGTTAAAAAGTAATGGAGTAATTTCTTTGGTAGAACAGATTTCAAAATAGTATAAAAATGAACCTGTGGAATGGTTACTATTGATTACTCTTATTCAGCTCTAAGATGAAAATGAGCAACAAATGGGGCACAAAGAAATAAAAAATAATGTACAATTTAGAGAGAAAAAAGCACTAGGAAGTTCAACGTCACAACAAAATCATGTGGTATAATTGTTAATATTAAAACCAGTAAAAAAGACTGTTCTGCTTTACATTTGAAAGGTAAGAAATGTATCCAATTTGTGAAAGAAAAGACACTAAGGGGTTTTTAGTCCATACCAAGTAATTGCTTGAGGCCACAAAAGCTGCAAGGATCTATTCTAAACTGGCAACTGATTATGCAGTGCCATCCATCAATGTGGTTCTGCTTTACAGGCATGAAAACTATAGGATTGAAGGGGCTGTGAATTCTTCCTGTGAGATTTTAGAAAGGTGCTGAGTCCAGGCAACTTAGAGTGTCTTCAAGGTGATTGCAAAGGCTTACTAAATGAACGTGTGATGGTGAAGCCTACACTGTTGCTGAGACTCCAGAGAATTGAGGCTGCCAAGCTGTGAGACATCTGCCAAAGAGAACTGCATAAAGGGAGCTGAACCAGTGCAAGAAAGAAATGAACATTACATAGGCAGCAATATTTGGGTTGAAGAGTCACTTGAGCTGTTTCCAACTGAAGCCTCAGACACTATTCAGGGAGGGACAGGATTTTGTGTTTTCCTTTATGGCTTGCAGCTTTGTTTTGGCTCAATATTTTCTCACTACTATTTTCTTTTGGTATATATAATCTGTGCCACTAAATATTGAAAGGGTGTGTTTTGGTTTTCTTTCTTTCTTTCTTTCTTTCTTTCTTTCTTTCTTTCTTCCTTCCTTCCTTCCTTCCTTCCTTCCTTCCTTCCTTCCTTCCTTATTTGACAGAGGTCACAGGTCTAAAATTGCCCTATTTCCCTAAAAAAGATATTGACTTTGGAACTGTGTTGAGACTACTAAAGACTATGAGGACCTTTGATGTTGAGCCGTGAGCCTATGTGGTCCAAGAGGCCAAATGTAGTTTAAATGAGAAATCCCCCCACAAACTGATGTTTTTGTACAGTTGGTCCCCAGTTGGGTTTGCTGTTTGCAGATGTTATAGAACCTTTAGGAGGTTCAGCTCCGTGGGAGGAAGTGTTTCATATCACTAGGGACAGGCTTTTAGGTTTCCCAACCCTACCATACTCCCTATTCCATGTCTCTGCCTCCAGTGTGTAGATAATATGTGATCAGTCAACTTTGCAATACTGCTACCAAGTTATGGCTGCCACTGCCATTGTGGACTATAGGGCAAGAGTCCTCTAGAGCCATGAGCCTGAATAAGCTTTTTCTTCCTTAAATTGCTTTTGGTCATAATATTTTGTCTTAGAAAAATAAGTAACAGTTTAACCATGAGCAGCAATTTAATTTCCCATTTATTCCTAAGCAGTCTGTATAACAACATTAAGAAAAGAACCTGATGTAAAGCCAGATATACAGAAGATACTCAGCAAAGGTTGTAAGTTTTATCTTGAAAACTTTCAAGTAATTAAATGAAAAAAGAAACCTATGGATATCAATTCCTTTTGTTTAACATTTAGGCTTGATAATGGTATCTGAACATACTAGCACTAGAGCCACTTGTATTCCACAGAAATGAAGGAACATATAAAACAATCCTGAAATCAAAAGATAACAAGAATAGGTTATGGAGCAGATTCTACCGACACAGCTCATGCAGGGTTCAGTGCACGGCAACCCTCTGCTGGTGTTCTTTCTTGCCTCATAGCTAAGCCAAGCAAAGGTATGTAGCTGTGAAGGTCAACACCAAAGATGGGTCACTCACTCCATTTCTAGATAGTCAGGATTAGCTACTCCACTGACATTATCCTGACATTATAGACTTCCAGAGAGGAAAGGATGAGGAATAAGTTTACACGTTAGTTGAAAGATAAAGTTGTACACTCTTATTTAAAAACAATAGAAAATAGTTACTCAGCCTAGCTGGTTATTGTTTAACACCCTTCTTCAAGTACTCTCAGTGGTAAAGTAAAAATAAAACCTAAAGCATTATTTAAGTACACATAATACAGAAGACATTACATTTGAACCTTTTACTACTTAGGTCTTGCTGTTGCAGTGCGCTCAGGGAGAATGTCTGAGGAAAATAATGTGGGTTATTGGTCAACCAATGAAATGACAGCAAAGGCATGTTTGATATCACAATCTTTTTTTTTTAAATAGTAAGACTAATCATCTTTTATCTAAGTTATTTATTGCAATGTACATTTACTTACCTTTTCTAACTTACTTATCTAATGTAATGTACACAATCACACTTTTCCTCACTGAATAGAACCCTGACTCAAATCAGTATAGCTAAACATAGTATAAGACAGAAGAACTGATCAAGAGTCAGATGGAGGAACAGTTATCTGTTTATATGAGACATGACTACAAAGGTGGATAGTCATAGTTGTTGATGGGCTGAATGACATTCATTAGCATGTAAAGGATAATATATGGTAAACTCAAAGACATGCTAATTTGTCAGTCGGAATGTATATTATTCCAAATATAAAGTCATTTTTTTTTCAAATGTCAATGGCTTTATGGCCCTTTGCACAAAAAAAACCTGTATGATACTGTAAACAAAAAATTGTAAGTTTTTTCCCTAGCCAAAACCTGGTAAAGATGTAGATATCCTATTAACAATTGTTCTAGAAAATTGGGAATAGTGTTAACTCAAGACCCAGCTATACACTGGCATATACACTCAAAATGCCCCACCATTCAATATGGGCATTTGCTCAATTAAGTTCATAGCAGAATTATTTATAATAGCTAGAATCTGGAAATAACCTAGTTGTCTCTCAATGGAGGAATGGATAGAAAAAGTGTGGTACATTTACACAATGGAATATTACTCACCAATTAAAAACAAGAAAATCATGAACTTTGCAGGCAAATGGTGGGAACTAGAAAAGATCATCCTGACTGAGGTAACCCAGAAGCAAAAAGACACACATGGTATATACTCACTTATATCACTTATAAGTGGATATTAGCCATATAGTATAGGATAAACATTCAAAATCTATAGTCCTAAAGAAGCTAAACAACAAGGAGGACCCTATGGAAGATGCTTAATCCTCATTCAGAATGGCAAACAGATGGACATCAGAAGTAAGAAAAGACAAATAATAGGATAGGAGCCTTCTACAGAGGACCTCTGAAAGATACTACCCATCAGGAGATTCTGAGACTCACAGTCAAACTTTGGGCGGAGTGCCAGAATTCTTATGGAAGAGGTAGATACAAAGATCTGGCAGGGACAGGAGCTCCTCCACAAGGAGAACAGAACCAAAAAACCTGGGCCCATGGGGGCCTGCAGAAATCAATACTCCAACCAAGGACCATGCATGGAGAGGACCTAGACCCCTGTTCAGAGGAAGCCCATAGGCTGTTCAGTTTCCAAGTGGGTTCCCTAGTAAAGGGATCAGGGGCTGTCTCTGACATGAACTCATTGGCTGGCTCTTTGATTACCTCAAAGGCTGGGGTTGCAGCCTTGCCAGGCCACAGAGGAAGATGATGCAGCCATTCCTGATGAGACCTGATAGGCTAAGATCAGATAGTATCAGGGGACTAGGGAAGGGGCATAGGGGAGAAGGAGAGTGGGTGGGACTGGGAGGAGATGAGGGAGGGTTCTGCAGCAGGGATACAAATTGAATAAATTGAAATAAATAAATAAATAAAATTTAAAAATAAAAAATTCTTCTAATATCTTTGTTCAATTTAAAATTTTGTTCAATTTAAAAATGTAAGCTTCTAAAGTAAGAATGTTAAACCTGAACAAAGCATCACTTCAAGAAAAAAAAACATCATATTTTTAAAGGAATATATATATATATTCCTTTAAATATATATATTATTCTCCAGAAATATATATATTATTCTCCATGCCAACAGGTGAGTAGATCAAGGTTGAGAACAATTGTATTTACTATTATTTTTACTAACCCATAACAATTTAAGAACATGTTCCAACGGATCCTCTTCATACACTCTTGCATTTAGGTCTGACTAAACTCACTTTCTCATTCATTTAATGAACAAACACACTGTGCCATCACTTCGGCACCTGAGCCTGCAATCGTGTGTTTGGGAGATCATTTTTCTTAAGCAGTTTTGCTTGAATGATGACAGTTGAATCATTACTCAAACCAGTGTTTGTGTTTATTATGAAGTAACAATTTTTTTTTTTTTTTTGTGCACCACCACACCCCTGCTCTCCAGATCATGAGATTAGGTGAAATATATGCTCCATGAAAGAAAGATCTCATGTATAATTTTTGTTCTTAGTACTAATACTATATCTGGGCATAAGTATGGCTCTTTTTTTTTTTAATGCAGAGAAAGGTGGGCGAGAGGAAACAAAAAAAGGAAAGAGGGCATGGGAGTTAAGAGGGAAGAACAAAGGGAGAGAGGCCCAAGGGAGGAAAGGCAGTGATATTTGCAAAAATATGCAGAGACTTCAGTTATAAAGGAGAAGGGTCCAGTGAGGCTCAGCCAGCAGGCCAGATGACCTAGCTTCATTTCTGGGGCCCACAGAGTGGAGAGAATTTACTTCATTAAGTTTTCTCTGACCTCCACATGCATGTCAGAGTTTAGTTTACAGGCACTCTGCCCCAACACTGAATAGATAGATAGATAGATAGATAGATAGATAGATAGATAGATAGATAGATAGATAATGTGATTTAAAGTTATAAATTGTACAAGGTGAACCCAGATGTAATAAATTAAGAAAATGACTAAAAACTTAAAACTTAAAATTATAATCTTTGTAGTCTTCTAGGGATTTAATTTCTTCTGAATGTCTCAGTGAAATTGGGAAATTTTAAAAAAGAGAAATAGTAATTAATTGTTATCATGTTTGCTAAATTTGTGACTCTATCCTGCATGACAATTTTAGATCATGAGAAGGCAGAGTAAAATAACCCAGACATTTTATTCTCTTCTGAAAGAAAATGGAAAGTTTCAGTCCTGAAAATTGAATCTTAACTTCTATATGCTAAACTTAAGTAGTCTCATGACTTTAGGACTTTCTAATTGATCAGGGCATGGTGACACATTCCTGTAATTCCAGTACTTGAAATAACTGAATTAAATATCTAGCTTCCTAAGTATACTACTAGTTCTAAAAATTGTATACCTATAACACTTACAATTTCATATTCACACACTACTTAAATAGACAAATCAGAACAAAATAAGCAAACCATCTTGATGCCAATATCCCAGTGGGAATATTATTATTATATAGTTATACAGAGCAGTAGCACTGAAGGAACTTGAGCAACATACCTGAGGCCTCTTTCTGGGTATTTAAATACAAGCACATGTGAATTTATAATTATTGAAATTAATCAGTTAAGAATATGACATTTTTGGTGCTGGGGTGCACCTCAGTTGGCAGAGTGTATGCCCAGAGTGTGGAAAGTCTGTAGATTCCTTCCTGAACTGCACATAAACCAACATTAGAGGAAACCAAATGGGGTGGTGCTTGCTTGTGGATGTAAATGTTGAAGGAGCCAAAGCTTGAAAGTCATTCTCAGCTACATCGGATGTTTGAGGCCACAATGGGTACAGGAGACCTTCTCTCCAAATTAGAAAAAAATTAAAATTAAAATTAATTCATAAGCCTGAAACATTGCACAATGTAGTAATTTGTAATTACAATGCACAGCCAGCTGAATGGATTTAAGCTGACACATTACAGGTAATGTAATCAATAACCAATAAAAATATGAAGTCTGTCTCTTCAAGATTTATACAAATGTGAGGGAATAAATGACCTTTACTATCCAGATGTATAACTTGCTAATTAAAGACTTTAAAATGAACAAATTTCTTTTAATTTTTATTTGTATAATTTCAACTACAATATTTTGCTCATGATCAATAAATACAAATTAATCAGAGCAGCTGACAGACAATAATTACCTTGTATAGAAGAAGAACATATTACATGAATACTAAACACTAAAAAATTCCTCCTATGGGGATCATAGTAATTCCTTACGAAACTAATAAATATAATGTACCATGATTTCTTACATTTTATTAATTTTCAATATACCTAGACTTATCAATTATTAGATTTACACTTTTAATTCAGTTTTTGAAAAAAAATTACATTTTTAAAAATAGCAATTTATTCAAATTAAAGGTGATTTTAAATGACCTATGCTGTCCATTTTCTCATCTGTTTTTTTTATTTGTAAGAACATAGGCTATATCCCATCATAAAGATATTGTTCCTTTGTGGAATACAAAAAGACACCTCTGAGGTTGATTTAATCGCTTTAATATTGTGAATGGAAATGCACTACAGTGTGGATATTCCCCCAGTGACAGATGCTAAAATCTCCAGATATTTAGCTGGTATGGCCTTAGGTAGACACCTACAAGTGAATTAAATTTAATTGCTTATTTTCGGTTTCCTCAGAAAGCACTGCCTTTAAGCAAGATGTAAAAGCATTTAAACGGGTATGTTCATCTAAAACTGTTCAGTAAGACAAGGTTTTCTTCCAGTTCAGAGATTCCTCTTTGATCCAGAATATTCATGATAATTCATTAAAAAATATAGACATAGATTGGAGGAATTTAAGTAGAATATATTTGTAGGATCTGAATTCCAGTTTTACTATTTTACAATAGTGTGACAGCAAGTCTGTTGAATACAATTTATTTGAGTTCCTTGTTTATGTTAATCAGAGAAATAATTTCTATGTAATGGAAACTTGTAATAATTAAATGTTGTAATATCGATAAGTACAGCATACACAATAACTTAAAGGTAAAAAGAAAAGATTGTCCTACTAAGCATAATCCTGGGGCTTTGTGTTGGTTCTGAAGAGTAGAAATATCAGATTTGTTTTCTAACAACTCTGATTTACAACTTAGCACCTAGATGCTTAATTTTGAGACTCTGAAGAAGAGAAAAAGTTGAATCCCACCAGTCATTCTGAGATAGCAAACTACACAAACTGGCAGGTGCTTAAAACTGATTCAGTCATATGTTGGAGATAACAATGCTATAAAATACAAAAGATTCAGGTCAAGAAACATCCCCTCAAGTTTAATGACATGACATGGAAACAAAGGGGAAAAAAACTTCCAGTTCCAATTCTGTGAATGCAGGATCCTGCTGCTGATTTCTTGACTGCAGTTCTGTTAATAATTCATTTTTTATGAGGTTAGAAAACTCAACACTAAAGATCTACAGAAGTAATGAGAAGTTAATTTGCTGAAAAGACATCTTTGGCATGTTGTAACTGAAATTAAAAAAAAAAAAACAACAACATAACTTTTATGTCAAATAGTGAGACTTTCTCTCAGTTTGAGAAAATGAGTAAGGCAGTAAGCAGAGAGGAGGGACTGGTTTTTGCTCGTGATCTCAGAGATCTCAGCTCATGGCTGGCTTCTCCTTCCTTTAGGCAAAATCATTGTGGACGAAGCACATGGTGAGGAAAACAGCTTACCTGAAGATTTCCAAGAAGCAATAAAGAATAACTCCTAAAACCTTAATTCTTCTACCTACGTTCTGCCTTTCATAGTTCCATCACCTTCTATTCTACTGAAAATTAGAGTCTAATCAATATTAACGTTAGATTAGAAACTTTATGTTCCAATTGTCTCCGGCATGTCCTCTTGGAAGTAGTCAGAGGTATACTACATAAATCTTTTAGGTGTCTCTTCTGTGAAATGAAGGAGTAGTTTAAAAAAAAAAAAAAAAAGGACTCCAAACTAAACTTTATGTTGAGAATTAAGTCTGTTAAGCTTCTGGGGTTGAAAGGTGACTCAATATATAAAACCCTTTCCCTGCAAGCCTGAAGACTAGAGTTTGCATCCCCAGAACCCACCTAAATTTGGGGGTGAGGCAGGCATGGTGTCCCTGTAACTCCAACCTGTAAATGAGGAGGTAGGATCCACAGAGCACACTGTGTAGAAAGACTAGGCATACTGTAGAACTGTGCGTTGCTCCAGCACTCCTGTTTCTATGAATAAGGCGGAAGAGTGGTAGGACTTGTTCTCAAGTATCAACTTCAGGCCTCCTCGTGCACAGATACACAAGTACACAGGGTCTACCCACATATAAGCAAAACATGCACACCACACATGAAAAACAGACACAGAAAAATTTATAAAACTTGCATTTTCAAAGACAGTGCATTTCATTCACTTTTTAGGAATTAACTTAAAATAGAATTTGATGATCGCAGAACAGTTATTAATTTACCATCATCTGTAGTTATCTCTTTATCTCTTTGCAGCAACTATTATGAGCCACCAACTTTATCATTTAAGTGATATAAAATAAAAAGCCATGTTACTTTTATTCAGTAGATGGGCCAAGGGTTGGTGGGGGACACACTGTTTCACACAGAGCCTGTGCTGAGACAGTTATAAACGTTATGTCTACAATTACAAGGTTTGCATAAGTGCATTCCACCATGTAAAAAATAGTCTTCTATCTTGAAATAGAAGAAAAAATATTCAGAGACAAAGTAAATAGAAAAAGAGACAAAAAGACAGTGAGAAGACAAGAGATAGCAGGAATCTAGTCAATTTAAAAGTTTGACTTAAAACTTTTTAAAACACTGAGGAAAAGTTATCATAGCGAGTAATTATCCCGAAATCATTAGAACATGTGTTGGCATATTTAAAAATGGCTTAAAAGCAGGTTTCTTCAGGCAGCGTGAGGAAACACAGAGCAATATAAGAAATAAACAGACAGCCAAGAAATGCAGAAAAAGAGTTATAAATTTTCTTCGAAGTGCGAGTGAAAGATTTAACACTTGTAAAATGATACAACCATCCCGTGATCTGACTGTACTGATATTGGTCAACTTTCTGTTTGGGGTCCTGTGAGTACCTCTAACACCAACATAATTATAACTTTGCCATAAAAGAGAGGCACATAATAAATCCAGGGCTCTTTCCTCCAGCCTCACAAAGGTGCATGTAAATTGTTTGGGGTCATTTTTATGGGTTCGTTTACTATCTATCATAGTCACGACTACACATAAAAACTGTCCTGTAGACAATAAATACGTCTCAGGCAAGGCCTTACTCTTATCCTCGGAGTATAGTTACTGCAGTGAAGCTATGGCTCCGACGTGCACTGCAGCAGCAGGCCCTGAGTGGAAAATATTTAGAGAGATTTCTGGAGTGATATTTACTAAAACCAAATTTTCATAGATTGGTGGGATTGATGGTGGCTTGCAGGAAGGAGGCTCTGTCATTGCTCCTCCTCCGGGGTGCTTACACTCAGCCAGTTCCTGCATGCACATACTCTTTTCTGAATTGAATTAAATACTTTCCTAAAATGAATTCAAGTACACAACCATGATGTTTATCACTGTGGTGTCCCAGGCAAGCGTCAGTCATCTGACACTACAGTAGAGAATGCAGATGCTTTGTGAACCATAGATGCTGACAGTTATACTCAAACTGATAGCGAGCAGTTCATGCATCTTAAACTACTTTGTTGACAGTAGTTTAATCAGCTTTTCATGTTAGCAAATAATTGAGGCTGGGAAACTTATTTATTTAATGTTTACTTCACCACTTGTTAAGTCCAATGTTTTTAATGCTCCTACTCCTATTTGTTTCTGGTGTCACTATTGTGTCATTGATTTGCTTTACTTTCTCTTGCTAAACAATCATCTTATTGTAAGATTTCTCTGAATTATGTAAAGATTTTTTTAATGTTCTGTTCAAAGAGTGACTGCCATGTGTATTCTACAGACACTATTGTATGATCCATAGTAAACCAAAATATAGTATCTTACAGTCTTAGAAATGAGGTTGTGGTAGGTTTTCCTCTGTAAATTTTACTTTTAAAAATTCACCTTTAAGTTTCAATACAGCTGCTGAGCCATTCCTATGTGATCTAATGTAGTAAGAGGAGTGATAAACTTTGGAGATCACTGCTAGCACTGTGAATTTAGAAATTTGTGAATAGGCGCCACTATTTCAATCTAGGAAATACAATAATCACAAAGTAGCTAGATAAATACCTACACTGGACTAAAACAAGATATTTTCTTTCACTGGGTCAGACTTCTATCTGAGCACTGGGAGATACCTCTTTTGTTGGACTCATCCCAACGCTCTCCCACAGGTTCCAAAGGGAGCCGCGGTCATACTGTTCTTTTCTGATAGGAACTCTTCCCTGACAACCCCCATACTTTAATTCAAGTCTCCCCAGCACTAATCATGCTTAAGGCATGTGATCTTCTGGATATCTTGTTCAGTGCTCACAACTGCAAATGGCACTTAAGGCCAACAATATGCCTAGTGTTCATAAATGTGTCTTTTGAGCCATCTTGAGGAATTTTCATTGTTTGTAACATGGTCAGAGAACCCATTATCTTGGTGCAAAAAAGATTAGTTTCTAAAAGAAATCTGTTTTCTTTATGAAGGTTATGAAAGGGCCCCTGACCTTCAACTTGAGGAGTATAGCTTTGAAAAAAAGAAGAGATAAAATTCCACAGTAAACTGTGAAAAATTGAAAGGCGACATGGGGGAGAAAAGAAACTTGGCAAACACTAAGACTTGCTTATAAATGAGTTCTTTTCAAATAATCACCAACATCCTTCCAACCGTTTTACACTGAGATAAAAGGAAAATAGGGCTATGGATAAAATTAACATAAATATTAAAATAATTATTTCAGTATTAAATAGTACAATTAACATGGCATTATTCTCAGTGTGACCCCAAAGTCATACCCAACTTAGAAATGTACAGAATCAGGTGGTATTTTCCCCTTTAAACTTACGTAATATATAAGTTAATCAAGATCTTACTATATATAAATTTTCCTTCAGCTATCTTATGATTTCATGCTGCACCATTGTTTTAACTCAAACCAGAGATCATTAAAAATTTAAAATATTCCTTAATTCGTTGACATTCAGTGATCTTAGCCAAGACCTATTGCCTCCTCAGACAAGTTTCCCTGGCCAATTATAAATCTCAAATAACTCTGTGCAGAACCTCATAGTAGAAAAATATGTGTTCATCAAGAAAGATGAAATTCTTTAGTTCAAAGGCAGTCATAAAATGTTAGACCACAAAGTGGCCAGTGTGGATGAGAAATTCTGTGATCACAGCTCTCCAACATTTTGATAGTCAGAAAGTAGAGAGTATGAGCTTCATTACCCCCATGGCTAAACTGCTGAAGCCAGCTTCATGGCCGTTGTCAACAGGTGGATAGTCACTGTAATTTCTGAGTACTTCACTCTCCTCGGCCTGAAACTGACTTAACAGTTTCTCTGAAATGATGAGATGGAGCCCAGAAAAAAAAATCAAAAATCAAAAGGAAAGACATTTATGCAGACAATCCAAGATGGAGACTCCCACAGAGGTTAGCGTATTTCCAAAGCAAACAGAATCCGCAGTTCATGTGATGGAGTTTATGGTGTGCAATATGGGACTGTGTTTTTAAGCATGGACTCTGCAGGCTTTCCCCCTGTTGTCTGGATCTCATTGAGGTTGTAGTAAGTCACATTCGGGATTAAGGTTAATTTGAGTCATTTTCTCATAAGAGAGATGTATCAAGTAGGACTATCCCTAGAAGCATGAAAAAATATGTATATATGCTAGCACAGAAATCCAAAAGTACCTTGGGGAAAATCAGTGTCCTTGTTTTATGAATTCTGAAGGCTCTATGGAAATCTGGATTCTAACATAAAGTAATTTATTTAGTGGGAAGGAGGCCAGTAGCAGAACCACTTGGAATTTCCAGTCTATTTATTCGCCAATGATACTTTTTCATATGTTTAATTCAGGACCTTATTTGAAGGTATTCTAAGAGCCAAATGTCATATCTTATGAGATACACTCTGTAATAAGAGAAGGCCATTTTATGATCCAAATGTAACTAGTCTCTCAAAACTTTCTCTTTCTATAGACACAACTTTCTTTGGTCATTTGGATGAAGGCACCCCCCGAATCCCTGCAATCTTTTCTCCACACCAGCCAAAGCCATCATTTGCAAATTGTAAAATTGTCCACTCCTCCAGGACCCTTATTGAAAAGAATCCATCTTCCCATTGCTCTTCAGCCAAGCACAAAATTCTTGAACACTTTATGTTCAGTCTGGTTATTTTCCTGATCTCTTCCTCTCTTCATTTCAACCTCAAGTATTTCCACTGAGCATTTCATATACAAAGGACAACGAACAGGGCATATCATCTGCCAAATATTTTTCCCTTTTAAATGAACTCCTTTTCAACCTGATGCCTTATGTTCCAGGAGAATCATCCTAACGTTCAGATAAAGTCCTGAATGCCATAAGTTCTTTCTTTACATCTTACCTTGTAATTAGGAAGGTAAATGAAATCAGCAGGAAAGGATGAAAAAAAAAAGAAGGTTTAGGGACAGTTGATCATAGTGTACATAGTCATCCCATAGCTTTTTATGTGCTGTTAATCTCAGACAAATTGGACTGGTAGCTGGTGCAGACTCTCAATTCATTTATATAGCAGATGCATGAAAATGATTTTAGTTTTCTTTGTTCTAGTATTTTTCTCTTCATGTGTTGCCTAACAAATTTATGTATTTATATTGCACCAAACTGAAGTAGGCCTTGCCCCTTTGGTGAGCAAACCCTGATACACTTTAAAATATCACTCACTACAGGCATTCTGTGGTGTTTATCAAGTCAGAGCTTTCACTGAACTCTATCAACATTGTGTCTGTCTTTTGGCTGGTTTGGTGGAATTATTTAATGCAAGTTATTTAATAGGAAAGAAAATTATGTCTGTAATCTGGGCCAGGAATTTCACATGGTTTCATGGAAGAGTTTTTTACATGGCCATGTTTGTGCACTTTTAATGTGGAGAAATGTTTTCAGAGCTCACTTATTTTTCATATAAATGATACAGATTTGTTAACTATGTTCACTTGTCAATATCCTGAAACATTACAAGAATTTATGGTAAAAAAACAAACAAACATAGAAACAAAACAGGCATGGTTCTATTTGTGGTCAAGAATCCCTCCCACAGATAAGCACTCACCAATCTTCCAATATTGGTATTGTAACCACAGTCTCTCACTCATCTGTCACATGAATTACTAGTGAGCCATCTGATTTTCTAATTTCTTCCATAACTCCAGAAAACAAGCCATTATAAGCAAGAGTTATGTCCAGTAGTTAAGTACCATGTACCCAATTATGTCATCCAGTGGGCACAAGTGGGCAACAAAATACAGAAGGTCCAGACAGCGCACATTAATCAACAGGAATGTGTCAGCACTGTTGTATCTTTTTATTCCTCAGAAAGTTGAAGGAAACGAATTTTGTATGCAGATAAGCATTTGTTCATTAACACCAGGGGAAAAAATCGCTGGGAGGGCAAAATATTAACATTTCTATTATCATTTTAAACCAGGTAAGAGTGATTTCATTTACAAGAACTAAGAATCATGTTTTGTGACTCTAGGGCAACAAAATTCAAAAATTAACAGCACTTGAACTTGTCACTTTATTCACATATGAAATTCTAGGGTAAAAATAACTGATTTATCAAAGCCATTCAGCCCAGAACTTCTGACAAGATTCAAAGAAAATTTCCAAATAAGCATGGAATTATATGAATATATAAAACAAGGCCTTCCAGCTTTTTACCTAATTATATTGTTTAGAATATAAATTTTATTTTGAAGTCATCAGCAGAAATTAATTTGGACAATTGTTATGATCTCCAGCAGGTTAGGGAGTGCTTCAGAATCCTACTTTTCTAGTAACTATTAATATTTTAAGTAATTTCTTCTAGAAGTTATCAAAAGTTTAGAAGATTAGTGGCTGTATCCTCTGTGGTTTCTTGTCAAATATGGGATTGATTTCTCCTCGAAAAATTGTTCTGAACTACTTTCAAAACACAGTGTGAGTTGATTTGTGCTTTTCTGAAAAGCGTACGATCCTCCTGCAAACATGACTTTATTTAGAAATCGGTCACTGTATGTCTAATTCCTTGCTCTAAGATTCGATCAGGGTTGATCTGGGGCGAGAGGCCCCTAAACAAACATTAGTGCTCTTCAGAAGATGGTCAGTGCACACCCATGGGGAGAGTACACAATGACAAGGTCAGGGATTGGGGTGCTGCAGGTACAAAGTGCTCCGAGGATTATAAGACCAGCACTGGAACCTAGGAAAGTGCAAAGGATTCCATCTGAAGTTTTGGGTGAGAGGGAGCCTGGCCTTGCCATTACTCCAGTACCCAAAATTGGGTTCCAGGCTTGAGGAATGAACTGCTATATTCGAATGTGCCTTGTTTATGGAAATTGGCGCCACAGCCTCATAAAACTAATACAGAAGAGATGATTGGCAGAATGGCACATATCTGTAACTCCCAATATTTGAGAAGTAGAGACAGAGGGATCAGGAGCTCAGGGTGAGCTTCTCCCACAGTGAGCTAGAGGATAGTCTGAGTTATGTTACTGTTTATCAAAGACCAAAAGAATGAAAGGGAGTGAGGAAGGGGAAAGGAGAGAGGGAGGGAAAGGAGGAGAGAGTCAAGGGAGGGAGGGAAGAAAAGAGGGATTGGATGGGGAAAGAGGGAGGGAGGGAGAGAGAGCAAAAGAAAGAGAGGAAAGATTTTAATTAATGTAAATTTTGGCTCGATTAGCACCATTTCTAGCCTTCTTGCTACTGATTCAGCAGTTGACTAGAGCACACGCACTAGAACACACAGCTTTAGTAAACTTCTCCAATGTTCTCCATCTCAGACTTCACCTCTGCAAAAGTGAGGTTCTTCAGTCTGGTTATTTTTTAAAGGAGTTTTAACCACAGAGCAATATTTTATTCAGTAGATGGATCAAAAGAGGACACTTATGCAAAATTACATTAAAAATGTCATTATATTTGAATTCATTATATTTGAACAGCAGTCCTGCATGTTTGGATGTGAAGTTTACTTGCCACTTGAATTTACATGTGATTTATCACAGTAATTCAGTGATAATGCAGCAACTAGCATTTACTATTGCCTTGATACGTTGTTATTTGTTATGGAGAACTGAATTGCAGCACACAGATACTCACCCTAACTGTTCCTTACCATCTTCTCCACAGAGCTATGTTGAATCCCTATTTCTCCAAATATAAAGCTACTTGAAGAAAAAAATCTTAAGGATAAAATATTAAGTGTGAGCATATGGGTAGGACTTCAATCTTACAACATTAATATCCTCACAAGGAGAGAGGCAGATCATCTGTCTATTTCTCTCTCTCTCTCTCTCTCTCTCTCTCTCTCTCTCTCTCTATCTATCTATCTATGTACCTATGCCTCTGTAGTAAGGACAGATGAGGACTTTGCAAGGACACAGCCATTTGAATTCAGGAGACCTTCTCTTCATGGGACCTGTCCATGTCAGCACCCAGATCTTGCTATTAAAGCCACCCATAGATTGTATTTTGTTTTCTAGCCAGAAATGACTACTGTACTATAAAGTAATCACTACATACTTATGAAAAGGATTCACTGACTGTAATAAGGTTTAAACTTTGATAAAAATTATAAAAGTTTGATATTGCTAAATATATATGTGATAACAGTAGCCTTTAAAAGGAAAGTCTCCAACATGGAGAGACAAGAATTGACCTATCTACTTACAGCAGCTGATGAAAGTTTTTCCCCACCATACAATTAACATATATTAACATGGTGACTTGACTTTCAGATGTATTTAAGAATTTTTACAAGCATAATTTGCTCATAAATCTCATAAATCTACAAAATTTTAAAACAAACATAGTGTGTAAGTAAAATAATTAAGCTCTCGTGCTTTCCGTACAAACCTGTATCATCCTCTCTGTGTGCTCGTTTTACTTGACAATCTGTTTCTTCCTGAGCAAGCATGTGTACTTTGCCCTCACAAAGGACTTCAAGGAATTACAGAGAAACCTGTAGCTGTTGAGTCCCGAACAGTACTCGGATGGTGGCAAATGCAGATCTAGACTGCATTCCTTTAGAACAATGTGTATGGCACAGTCTTACTCGGGACATTGATTAGCACCTGTGACCCTTAGGTGCTCGGCTTCAGGTCAGCAATACACAGGAATCATACAATCAGGTAAACATGTTAGCAGTAGTTTAACAGTATACAAGAGGCAAATCTACACCATAACTCTGATGTTGTCACTTGAACTGTTCCACATTTCACAAATTAAAGCCCAACCATCTCATTACATATAAAGTACTTAAATATGTGCATGTCAGGTGATATGGTCATTAATTTTTATTGTGACAAAATACTGATAGAAGCAATTTAAGAGAGAGAGAGAGATTATTCTTGTCTTCCAGTCTTATGCAGTTTAGCCCATCATAGCAAGGAGAGATAGAGAGATGGCTTGTGGCTACAGAATAGTGTGGTAGCTGCTAACTCACAACATGGGATGCAGGATGAGCACAGGTGGTACCAGAGGCAGGTGTAACCCTCAAAGTCTTCCCCCCAGGAATCTCCCTGCTATCTCCACCTGTTAGTTTTCAAGTCCCAAATGTACCACAGGCTTTAAAACTCCCATCAGCTAAAGACTGAGTATTCAAACACGGGGGACCGTGGGGAAATTTTCACATTCCCAAATGGTAGTGGCTAAAGTAAAAGAGGTCTTATTAGTAAATGCTAATCCAATATCACTTGTGTCTTTATAAGAAAAAAAAAAATGGAAAGAACCGTAGGCAGAAGGAAGACCTTGTGATGACATGGGAGGAAGATGGCCATCTACAAACTAAAGCGAGAGTCTTCACAGTGAATAGGACACCACTGCATCTTAATCTCACCTCTGCACCCTCCCAAATCATAACAATATAATGTATTGTTGTTAAAGTCCCCAGTGAAGACTGGCATTTGCTAGCTAATGCTGAGCTGTGAATGCTGCTTCTGAAGGCATGCAGCCTATACCTTAACATGCAAATACCCTGCTAGCACTCCCATCTAGGGCTTTCTCTGGAATTCCTTGAAGTCTTACCCAAGTTAAGGCAGAGAAAACACACTTGCTCAGGAGGAAACAGATCTCCAAATAAAATGAGCACAGAGAGAGGAAACATGACCTTTAAGATGGCAAAGGGCCTTCAGCTGCTGCTATAACCACAGGCTGATTCTTGTCTACCCCCTGCCCCAAGCTGTAGACTTTTCCCTTGTTGCAAACTAATACCCTGCACTGGTTTGTGCTTTTTCTCTTAATCCTACAATATAACAAAAAAAAAACTGCATTCAAATGTTTCATCCCTCAGACAGAGAACAGTTTTCCAAAACTTCAGGTTTGACTTAAAGTTCAGAAACGAAACAGTTGAATCTCATAGTATATTTTGTGCCAGTAGTAAAATGTTGTACTATGTGACATGTTTTTATTTACTGCTGTATCTCTTTCCACAGTGCCATGCTGATATTTCTGATGTTAACAGACACAATATAATATTTTCAAATTCATGCTCCTTTAATGCTTTTAGCATTGCATCTGCCTAATTTATGTTGCATCAAGACACTTTGAGCTCCAAGCTAGATGTTTCAGAAGTAGTACTCAGAAACAAAAAGCTTGAAACACCTCCATTCTGTTACACCCTCACAGACACTGTCAGTATCTGTTCTTAGGAGAAAAATCAAGGGAACATTGTCCCTTTCTTACTCACATATTTCTCTAATTGTTTCTTCTCTTCTAGTATAAAGGGTAACACCTCCAATCCCCAAAAGAGCTACCAAGGAGCCTTTGAAAAAATGGAGGTTCTTTTGCTACATGAAGAAAAGCCCTCGAGGGACAGGAGAGATGGCTCAGCAGTTAAGAGCACTGCTACTCTTGGAGGGGGCCGATTCAGTCATGGGCACCCACATGGTGGTTTACAAACATCAGTAACTCTAGTTTCTGGAAAACTGATGCCTTTTTCTGAACCTCAAGGGCACCATTCAAGCAGGCAAAACATGTATACACCTATCATAAGCAGTTCGAAATTTTTAAACAAAAAAGAAAAACCCTTGAATGTCAACAAAGTAAACATGGAGAACATCTTTCCAGAGATACCATGCAGCTATACTTGCCGAATCATCCCTAGGAATTTTCCGCATTAGGTTTTCTATAAGCATCTTTGCTGAGAAAAGAAAGACTGCTACTTCTGTTTTCAATTAATATTCTTGTACCACTCGCTGTTCTGAAGACACTGTTCTACACAATTTACAAATTTTGTTGCACTCTTCATAATACTTCTACAAAAATGCATACTGCAATATCTTCTACATTAAGCATAAAGAAACTAAGGCACAGGGAAGTCAACTAACTTGTTTAAGGCCTCAGGTCTGGGAAATGCAAGCAATCTACAGTGTAAGGAAAGAGATGGCATTTGCGACATGGGGAGAGAGAAGAAAAGAGATGCTCATTTATACATTTCTAAATATTTTCTTTCCTTGCACCCCAATTTGGGCTGTTAACTAGTACACTTGATCTTTGTTTTCTTCTTTTTAAAAAAAAATATTTATTAATTACACTTTATTCACTTTGTATCCCCCCTGTGGTTCCCTCCTTCCTCCCATCCCAATCCCTCCCTTCCTCCACCCTCTGCACTCATGCCCCTCCCCAAGTCCACTGATAGGGGAGGACTTCTTTTCCTTCCTTCTGATCCTAGTCAATTAGGTCTCATCAGGAGTGGCTGCAATGTCTTATTCTGTGGCCTGGTAAGGCTGCTCCCCTCTCAGGGGGAGGTAATTAAAGAGCAGGCCAATTAGTTCATGTCAGAGACAGTCCCTGTTCCTATTACAATGGAACCCACTTGGACACTGAACTGCCATGGGCTACATCTGTGCAGGGGTCTTAGGTTATCTCCATGCATGATCTTAATCATGGTGTATATGACTAAATTTGGTCCTAAAATGATTCAAAATCTCCCAAAAGATTTAGTTTCTGAAGCAAATTAGTGCTTTACCGAAACATGTACTACTTTGGTGTGGACTTACTCCACTTTAATTCCTCTCATTGTTTGTCACTATCTGCTCTGTTTTAAAAAGACTTAATATAAAACCTTTGAATGAGAGTAAGAAATAAGAAAAAAAGTAAAGAAGCTAGCCAAGCAGGCTCTGGCTTTAGACAGAGAACAGAACCATACATTTTAAAAAATATGTGAAAAGCAACTGTGTTTCACAGTTAGATTTTCCATTTCCATTTGATTTGAATATTTTTCTGTACATAACACTTTTCCTGATTTTTTTCTGATGTAAAAAAATAAGATATGGCAGTTTGAATTATTCCAAAACCCCCTCTCACAGTCTTATTTTTCTTATATATTTCATGTCCTTAACACACGCAGGACCTTTCAATTTGTGTTAGGTAGGGGTTCTGGATGAGTTAAATATGGAGAGAAACTCTGAATGTTTTGAAGAAGAGCAGAGCTGGGTACACTGGGTAAGAAGGCTGACAAGGTTTAAAAAATGTAAAAAGAGACATATCTCTGTCTGAGCAGGTGAGGCGAATTTCAGTTAGCTGCCAGGAGAAGACCTAACTTTGAAGATAGCACCACTACCATGTTGATTTTTGTTACTTTGTCTTAATTTAGGAAGACATTCTTGAGAGCTCTAAAGAACACTTCTCTGTGCTAGCTTGTGGACTATGTGGAGAATCACCCAACTCAATGTATTTATTGAGCACCCTTCAAGCTGATCCAAGAAAAAATGTTATATTGAAAATAATATCATAATTTAAAACTTAGGCTTTGAATCTTTTCAAAATTCTGTTAATTGTGAGTGAATAGCTGTGTTTGTAGACACATTATTGTATAGCTGTCTACAATACTTCTTATCTATATAGTTCAACATGTTTGTTCTTTTGGATACTGGAACATAAGGTTTTATAGCCTGTCTATAGCAATGGAGAGATTGTAAATTCTATATGCTAATGCCAATTTAATCTCAAAAGGACATGAAAATTACCCAACTGCCTTGAACTCAGTATTTGAAAATTGAGTTACATAGTTCTTATTTTTATTGATCTGATATCGACCAAACCAAACCAAACCAAACAAGAACAAAAACTAGTTTTCTCAAAGAAAACATGTGATGGGGAGAAAGAAAACACCTCTCCTTTCAAATAATCAAACGAGCATATTATTTTCACAAAGCAGTAATATTTATAAAACATTCATCAGGTCTCTGGAAAAGAATGACACTTCCAACTTCATTACATATTTCAATACATTTTAAACGCTTCACACTTTCTAAGGCTTGTTTTCTTTACAGCCTTTGGACCTATTCAAGTGGCTGTTGGAGATGCCAGTCCAGCGGCTTCGCCAGATGAATTAATGCAGTTAATAGCCAAAGACTATTTGCATGACTAGGAGATGGCTCCTAAAGAAATCAAAGTGGAAATTAACAGTAAATTTTAGTGTCTGCTTCAGTTCCAGTGAAACACACAAAAGAATAGAAGTCACAAGTAGGTTTTAATGACTTGGCAGAGCTTTACAACTGGGTTAAATTTGGTGTTAGTTGCTATAGAGAGTTGTGATTGAATTTTTTCCCAGGGAAGAAGAAATGTCACAGTATTTTGATAAGCCAGGGAGATGAACTCTCCCCCCTGCCCGCCCCTAGCCTTGTGCCATCAACAAGACAAAAAGGACAAAAATGCATCATTTATAAGCCACAGCTCAGCCATTATCTTCTTGTGAGACACTTGTTTTAAACACTCAGGGACCTTCTTCTCCCCCTCCGTGAAGTCTATTGCTCTGCGAGAGGCTCCTTCTCCCTCAGAGCTGTGAGAGACTTGACACTGGCACAGCCAAAGTTCCTAGGCAACCACAGAAGGGCACTCATGCACCCTCTGGGTCACAGCCAGTTCTGAAGTACAGAGGCAGCAGACGAACGGCATATGTCTCTTTGATCACAGATATCATCTAAAACTGATGTGGAGAGAAAATCCTGTTCTGCACCAAAGGCTTTACAGACTCTTTTTCTGACTTCACCCTCCAAGCAAAGAAATGGAACCTTGCTCAAATTATGGACAGACCAGTCCCTGATGCTAAAATTGAACAGTCTACCTGTGTGCATGCAAGAATATATCTGAATGTGTGTGGTACCCTTTGGAATGTTTGCATCAGCACTAAATCCAGGACAAACAAACTAAAGCAGGTCAAAATATGCAAGAGATATAGTTGGGTATTTATTCCTTCAGTCTGTGAATATTGATCAAGTGATAACTAAGGATACTGAGGCTTCCACTGAGATCCAAAGTCCCCAGGTTCATTACAGAAGTTGCCATCATAATTACTAACAATTATAATGGCCCTAAGGAATCAAGGGAAGGTTGCATTTTTCATAGCATTTGATTAATTTAAATATACATCCTGGCATATACACAATTACGTCTCCCAATAATCCCCACAATTATGAAGTATAAGTAAGCACTTGTGTATTTGGAATCTCAAAACTGCTTTATGTTTAACCTATCCTTAGATGCTACAACAGTCTCTTAGCATAACACCCACAGTAACTTTAAGTTAAGTCTGGATCAAAATTGATACAATGCATAAAACAGAGAGTTAAGATATTTGCAGAAGGAACACTCTGAAGTAAGAATCAGGACCAGAATACATTCATTTGCAAATGCCCATGCAAATACCCTAGAATTCTTTTGTTGTTTTCACCTATTTTGGCTTAAAGAGGACATGAAAATCATCATTCCATATCAGTATTAAACTATATACTCATAATAACACATACAAATAATTGCTAATGTGTCAACTTCTTGGTTATGTCCTGTACTCAACAAATGAACTAAATTCCCATTTTCATTTTCAGTGTAGTGGCCCCTCTAAATGCAGTATCTGTGGACCCTTTTACCAATGTCATAGCAGCCATCACCAACAGGAAGGCAGGAGGGAACAGTAATTGCCAGATGCAATAGAGCAGAGAAGAAATTACTCTCTCAGGGGATTTACTTCAAAGCTGTGGGGCTGTAATTCTTGCTGTCTAAAAAGGGATAACCTTAGTATCAGTCCTGGCTGGGTCATTGCATGCTGGGATCTCAGTGCTGGTGATGGGGGTAGGGCATGCAGGAGAAAGGGAGGCGATGTGGCTGTGGAAAGCAATGCCTTGGCAATGTACAAGACAAGGGAGAGATTTTGGTGCCTTTCATTTTGTGCCCTGTGTCTAGCATTCTACATTTCCTAGCAGATTCCAAGAATTCTTTGAAAGACTAGTGTAGTGTAAATTCTCACATAGTTTGCACATTTGAAGACTTACATCTTTGTGAGCATTTGTAAACCTTTATTAATTATTTCCATTCTTACAGTTCTTGAATTATGTGAAAAATGCCATATTGAAGACTTTCATGTTATCAACTCAAAAGAAAAAATCTTGTTAAGACCACAGATGGTGGGTTTGGGTGGGTGGCCGAAGGCTACAGGGTGGGAGCCCCATGTGTGCTGCCCTGCCTGCCCCAGGAAGGTAGCCACAAATGGTGGGTCGGGAGGGGGGCCTCGGGTTGTGTCAATACCACTTTAGAACCTGGGAATTTTTTCCAGGATTAGCCTGGTAGCCTGACAAGCAGCTTAGAGTACCTGTGGATTCTCCTCTCACCTGAGAAACACAGAGGTCTGGGTTTTGAGGTTCACAGTACAGCCTGCCAGTCACTCTGCCCTCCCTGCTGAGCTGCTGTTCAGATACCTTATATGGTCGGTGCTGCCATCCTGGATCTCCTCAACAAATCAAAATGACCCTGAGATTCCACCTCACACCCATCAGAATGGCCAAGATGAAAAACTCAAGTGACAACACATGCTGGAGAGGATGTGGAGAAAGGAGAATCCTCCTCCATTGATGGTGGGAATATAAGCTTGTACAACCACTTTGGAAATCAATCTGGTGTTTTCTCGGACAATTAGGAATAGTGCTACCTCAGGATCCAGCTATATCACTCCTAGGCATATTTCCAAAATCATGCTCAAGTATACAACAAGGACATTTGTTCAACCATGTTTGTAGCAGCTTTATTTGTAATAGCTAGAATCTGGACACAACCCAGATGTCCCTCAGTGGAGTAATGGATACAGAAAGTGTGGTACATTTACACAATGGAATACTACTCAGCAATTAAAAACAAAGAAATCATGAACTTTGCAGGCAAATGGTGGGAACTAGAAAAGGTCATCCTGAGTGAGATAACCCAGAAACAGAAAGACATATATAGTGTATACTCACTTATAAGTGGATATTAGCCATATAATATAGGATAAACATACTAAAACCTACAGTCCTAAAGAAGCTAAACAAGGAGGACCCTAGAGAAGAGGCTGAAACCTCGTTCAGAAGGGCAAATAGGATAGACTTCTGAAGTAGCAGAAGACAGGGAATAGGACAGGAGCCTTCCATAGAGGGCCTCAGAAAGACTCTACCCATCAGGGTTTTGAAGCAGATGCTGAGACTCATAGCCAAATTTTGGGCAGAATGTAGGGAATTTTAAGGAAGTAAGGGGAGATAGCAAGACCTGGAGGGGACAGGAGCTACACAAGGAGACCAACAGAGCCAAAAAAACCTAGCCCAGGGAGTCCTGCAGAGGCTGATACCTCAACTAAGGACCAAGTATGGAGTGGACCTAGATCCCATGCTCAGATAAATCCCATAGGCTGTTTAGCTTTCAAGTGGGTTCCCTAGAAAGGGGGGCAGGAGCTGTCTCTGACATGAACTCAGTGGCTGGCTCTTTGATCACCTCCCCATGGAGGGGTGTAGCCTTGCCAGGGCACAGAGGAAGACAATGTAGCCAGCCTTGATGAGACCTGATAGGCTAGGGTCAGATAGAAGGGGAAGAGGACCTCCTCTATCAGTGGACTAGAGGAGGGACAGTAGGAGAGAAGAGGGAGGGAAGGTGGAAGTCAAGGGAGGGAGCCACAGCCTGGATCCAAAGTGAATAAATTATAATAAGTAATAACTTATAAATAAATAAATAAATATCTTGAAAAAAAACCAACAATGATTTTAAGCCAGTTTAACAAATGAATAATAAAATTGAACTAAAAATTTACTTTGTGTCAGAATTAAGGCAAGAGTTAGAGCTAGATCTGGGATTAATTTTAGCAGATCACCATGCTATATTTCTACTCATAAAATTGACCAAGGTCCTAATATACAGCAGGTAGTATACTGACCAGAAAGGCAATATAGATCACAGATATACTATACTATCTATACAAGACAGACTTTGAGGTGGGGTTAAACCAGACTTTCATGTAAAATCTTTCAATTTGCAAACTTCCATGGCCAATCCAAATAGAGGAAAGTTTCAGTTTTAAATGGAAGTTGGTCTAAAGGTTGTGAATCTTGGTTAAATTGTAAGAGTAGAAATGACATTGCCGAACAGTATAGATGAGTGACCATTCAGTACCCTCTCCTGAAAAAATGAATACACGGACCCCAATTATGATTATTTATAAAGCACAAAGATTTTATTATAATTTTGATGATGTATTATATTTCTGGTAATTTAATTGTTATATGTGACAAAACAAAGATGGATTTTTTTCTTTATTCTTTTATATTTTATAAAAATGATGACATAAAATATTCTCATGAAAGTCATGGAAACTATTTCCATTATGATCACCTTTCTCATCAGAAGCTGTTAGTAATATGACATATCCCGTGCCGTGTTCAGCCATCATCAGGGGAGCTTCCTTCTGCAGCAGATGGGAGCACAACCAGACATTGTGCAGACAGAGGAGAGATCTTGGAACACTCACCTCTAAGTGGGAGGCCTCATTACACCCCACCTCTCACACTAATATCACCTACTACAGTGATGCAATTATCCTACTTAAACAATTGCTCTCTATATCCATTAATGGCAAGTTCTTCCTTATATAATTTTTTTCAGGCTGGTTCTTTAGTTGTTTCACATTTTAGTCTATGTAGCATTTTAAAGCATTTTGGCTTTTTAAAAACAACTTTGTATGAATGTAATGACTTGGATGTCGTTTATTATGTATTATTTATACCCTGATATTTGATTTTCTCTATCGCCCATTATTTTTTTTTCTGAGTCAAGAATGCTGTAATACCCTTATCCTTTCAAATATTTCCCCTGAAAATATCTGGATTTATATTTTTCATTTTTTTTCACTAATTTAGGTCGATTTATTACTCAGTTTCTAAGCTTAATGATGTCTTCCTCTTTCCCTATAGTCCACAGTGTGTATGTGTGTGTATCTGTGTCTGTGTGTGTGTGCATGTGTATGACCCTCAGCATTGTTTTGTTTATAATCTGAGTGGCAGAATTTAGATACACATATGTTCAGTTTCAGTCCACCATCTTGAAGCCCAATCCTGCTGGTTACAGCAAGAGTTTAACACATATGCAAAATGTTGGTGATCATTTTCACGTGGTCATTTCTCAAATGGCTCAAGCTGGCATGAAAAGTCCTTAAAATGTTTTACGCATCTCCATAATCAGCTGAGTTCGATGTATAATGATGTTACATATCCACAAATGTCGTTTTCATATAAACTTGTCCACAAATGTTTTCAAATTGCTAAATAAACTTCAGTAATTTATTCATATAATATAATAAAATATTTACCTATCAATCATTCACACTTCAATTCCACTTAAAAACCACCTATTCTAATAAAGTCTTTCCATATCCTCCCTAGTCAAAATCAATCTGCCCTCGTAGATCAAGACAACAGCTTGTACTTCTATAGCAATACCTGTTTATTGCAATAAGTATCTGCCATGCACCTATCTGTGCAAAGAAAGATACTAGCTTAGATATTTATATATATGTTTATAGGAAGCTGAAGAAGTCATGGGTGAATGGATAAAGTCCTGAATGGCATGGCCATATCACAGACCAAAGCCTTAGCACCATGGAAATGGGGAAAGCCTGCCTCAGGTCTAAAACCAGTAATTATTAGTGATTGACCAGGAAGTGAAGTAGAAGAGTCTAGGAATGATTGACCATTGTGTACAAAAGCTAGCAACTGCAGCTTCTTTCTTCCAGCTGTTTACAGCCTGAGACTTGCAGAGACCTCTCACGGAGATGTGCTAACTCCTCCCCAGTATCCTGTAGACGGTAAACACGCTCAAGTTCCAGGTTGCTGCAGAAGTGTGTAACACCCCGCCAGACTGTGCACAGCCTGTCTGACACTAGCTGTTCTGTGTACATCTCCCTGTGTCTGTCAGGCTCCCAGGACCAAGCCATGAAGCATTATGTTTGTGTCTGTGTATGTGCATTCACAGTGGGTGAGTTTAGGGATTCAAACTAAACAAATTGTTTTTCTAAATAGTTTTTCAAAGTTGTATCACTAGATCCTGCAACAAAGGTAAATCTATTCTATTTTTTTAAGTTGTGCCTCTATATCACACTGATGTTAAGAAACAATGGACTTAAAAAGCTTATCCCCAAATAGATACCAAGCAGTTTTGTGATCCTTTTTATATGTTGCATCGTCACATCAATTCAAATGCCTGCTTCGGGCAGATTTTCTGCCTTTTTAATTTCTTGGTATTGGAATCAGAATTATATTTTGTTTTGCTATGAACTCTTTGCCTTTCTTTAAGCCCTATTATCCTGTGATACCAAAACTGTTCTGTCCACCTCTCTTCATCAGTGAGGTGATTTCTTGGCTACTCAGTGGAGAAACATGCTGTAAAACCTATAGCCTGCTGTATAAACATGCTATAAAAACAATTATTTTAGTTAGCAAACAGACATTGGAACTTTAAACAGGCACAAACGTATTATTCCTCCAAGGCATTCTAGCAGTGGGTATAGTTACTCCAAATGAGTAGGTGAATCACACTATATAAAACCTTGTCTATACGGTCCTTAGAAAATGCTTGAGAACATGTAAAATGGAGCTAACACCAACCTGTTCAAAGCAATGTCAGCACACTCTAGACCAAACGTGAGAAACTCAAGGCCCACAAACCACGAAGCCATATTCCTAGCCTGTGTCTATGTGTGTGAGTGATTGTGTATGGTGTGTGTTTATCTGTGTATTGTTCTTTTCTTGTGACTGAAATGATCTGTAAAATGCTAACACATTCGATTCACTGGGTACATTATTTCCTGACTGTGCTATAAAATATACGCTAGAAACCAACTAGTATGTGAAAACACAGAAACAGGACAGCACATATTCAGACTTTCGGAAGACTTTAAAATCTGCTTCTTATTTTAGGGCAATCTCACTTTTCCCCTTTGTCAAGTAAAAGATCATTTCTCATTATTAGCTAAAGGACTTATAATTATAGTTGGATACCCTTCGCTCAAAACTATAAAATGAGTTGCTTATATTTGCTAAATAGTTACTAGTTTGTGGACAGCTGACTATGTATTTTGTGTATGCTATCTAATTCTCACAAACACCTGATGATGAAATTCCGTGTGTGCTTTGCCTACTCACTGACTAATTACAAACAATGTCACAACAAATTAAACATATTTGGGATAGATTTGAATATTCTTAGATGAGAGCCTCAGTTTTTTCATCTTTAGAATGGGGGTGACAACTGTACATATATGTCATGAGATAAAGGGGAGTATTCTTTTTCTATTTTGGAAAAGTGTGTGATGCAGGGTGAGTGTTTAACGTTAGTCACATGCTTAGTTTTGTACCAGTGTGATCACAGCTGGCACAAACAACTTAAAAGAGTGTGGTGGTGTTAAATGTCACCCTGGCAGAGCCTTCATCACCTGAGTGAAGTTTCTGTGGGCATGCCTGTATGGTATCATCTCGATTATGGTGAGTGCTATGGGAAGACCCATTTTAATTGTGTGTAGGCCAAGCATTTTCTACGCCATGGGCCATAGAAAAGAAGAGGAAGCAAGCTGAACACCAGAATGTAATGGCTCCTTGCTGTCCACTCGCTGCAGCCATGATGGGACCCAGTGCTTTAAGTCTTGATACCTGGGCTTCCCCACAATAATGAGGACTGCAACCTAAGACAGATAAACTAAAACAGAGAGGAAATGTTTGTATCGCCACTCTCTGTTTCTGAGGGCTCAAGTCCTTCATGTCAGGGACTGTATGACTGAACAGCTCAGTGGATGGTGAATGGAACATATGCTGGGAACCATCCACAATTGTTAATTCACGAAACTGAACTAAGAACCACAGGCTGGGTTACAGCCTTTAAGAGCTTCCCTGGTCTGAGTTGTTTCTGCCAGCTAGATGCCACCACCCAAAGATTCCACAGTGTATACATAGCACCAGTATCTGTGAAACAACCATGTAGACCAGGGGTCCTCAACCTTCCTAATCCTGTGACCCTTTAATACAGTTCCTCATGTTGTAGTGACTCCCAACCATAAAATTGTTTTTGTTACTGCTACATAATTGTAATTTTGCTACCGTTATGAACCATAATATAAATACCTGTATTTTCCAAAGGTTTTAGGTGACCACTGTGAAAGGTCATATTGCAACCCACAGGCTGAAAACCACTGATTTAGAATAGAAATGTTGTGTGGCCTTTCTAGATAAAACCAGAATGCTGGCTGCTTTTAATATTCTTTTCCTTAGTTCCTAAAATGAAGTTGGTCTAAAGTAGCAAATGTCAAAACACCATTTTGCTTGTAGACCTAGATGCTCAAATAATCAGCAATAGTTATATCATAAAATGACATAAATTTCTTTAAAATTGTGGTATATTTCAAAAGTGGTGGTATCCAGGAGGACCCTGTTTTTAGAAGACACAATGGAACACGGCTTCACCTGGATAGCTCAGCATGTGATTTCTAGATGTAAGTATTGCCCCACTAGGCTCTTAGTTTTTCACATAACAATTATATTTCAAAAAGCTTTGTACAACCAAAAACATCTCCCATAATAATTCCTCTTTTTTTCTCTTCTGGTCTTGTAACAATGCTGTGGTCACAAGACAAAGGAATCAGTATGATTTTAAAGCATGACCCATTTCCAGGAAGTGAATATTCACACATTCTCAATTTTTCATGCATGAGCAATATGTAAAAATATAAAGATGTTTGGGCATTTGAGAAAACTAAACTAACAGAAAGTAACTGTTTTTATCAAATCTGCAAGTGAAATTAAACTATAATTTGAATAAATACACTTCACTGCACCATGAAAGATGAGTTGCTATCCATCTAAGCTAACAAGAGGAAATATAATTTTAAAGGAATGGGCGGGCATGGGAGCGTTAGCAAGCCTTCTGGTGTTGGTCTCCTTGGTTTGCCTGTGGTATATATGCAAGATTAGAGTCTCACAACAGTGTGATGCAGCCATGATCATTCAGGCCTTTACAGCCATTGAAGCAGGACATTCTCCCCAAGCATGGTTGGATACCATAAAAAGCTAAAATGTTACGCTCAGGATGCGAGGCTAAGCACTGCACTCAGGGTCAGCCTCTTTGGACCCAGAGAAGAGCATGTCTGATTGCATGCGGGTTGATGCCCCAGGTCCCGCCTCTGAGAAAAAGGTATCGGACGGTCTGATGCTCTTTGGGTGGATGACACCTAAATGAACATCGGTACAAAGTCCCAATTTATTTCTAATATCAGAGATCAGACCTCTACTCTTGCCTGATGCATCTAAAACAAAAAGGGGGAACTGTAGAGAGCTGCGGAATGCTATGCCTTAAAGATGGAGCTGGTTTCTGCCTTCCACCTTCCCGATGGTGAGTGCTCTCTGTCACGAACAATTCCACATTTGGCTAAGGCTGAGGATCTGGCTTGCTTCCATGTATGTGGACCTATCTGCATTGCCCCCGTGGCACGCCTGGGTTGGCTACCCAGAGGCTATTTAAGCTGTGGGCTGGCTTTCCCCAGGGTCTGAGGATTGTTCAAGGTTCCTGAGTAAACTGCATTGAAAAAAAAAAAAAAGCTTTACTAAGAATGAGGAAATGTCTTCAAAGCTTCCTGTATGAACACGCTGATGATTCACAGGTGTGTAGACACGCTTTGTAAGTAGAGATGGACTAGGTAACAAATATGTGAACATATGGGCACAATTGCGGTCTGCCTCTCTTCAAAGGCAGTATTTATTTTTCCACATTGATAGTTACGGAAGAGGCATCTTCGAGGTGATGATGTTATCAGTGTCCAGAGTGCCTATGACTAAATTAATTGAGATCAAAGTATTGGACCAATTATGTGATTAGTGTACATGCTACGGTAATCAAGTAATCACTGTCTAATTCTAGAAGACGGGAGAAGAAAGACGAAGCTTACAGGCTAGTTGTTTGCTTAGAGAGTAGCTCCTAAGTGTTCTCATCGAATACACATATAAAATTCTGCTGTGTAAGGTGAAGGATGGGATAACCATTTCACACTCTGAACTTTAAACAGAGAAATTTATTTCTATTTTTGCCATAGTAGACGTGCATAAAAGGAATGATTTTTCTCCCAATCTGTCAAGGAAAATTACTTAACAAAGAACACAGTATATTATGATTGTATTTACATACTTCATCAATACCCTTCCTGTCAATTAGTTCATGGAAACATACTCTCTAATTTAAACCATTTTTTAAACTTAAGATACATTACTCTTATCCATGTCACAGGTGACACTGGTTATAAATTGTAATTTGGTAAGTCATAATTGAGACACACTTAAATTTATGATAAGGATGTGTCCCATATTATTTGTTGTGAAATTAATTATTTACTTATCATTATGATCATGGACATACAATTACACTGTGGGTTAAATGAGTGGGGGACTGGATAGAAGATATGAGTGTACATCTCATGTCAATACTCACTAAATTTTGGATTCAGTGAATCTCTTGGAAAACAGTGGCTTGTTGGTTAGACAACTGGTAATACTCTGAGATAGTAATAAAGACACTTTTCTACAGATTTTAACTATAAAACCCATTGATGACATAGTAATTTTAGGACAGAAGTAGCGCAACACACACTGTTGCAAAGGAAAGAAAAGGAAGGAAGTGGTCCAAAAGGAAATCTCATGTGCTGTAACTTATTCACTTCATCATAATAGCATGTAAGGTCACCTGAAGCAAAGTTTTACCTGCCAGAAACCTATTACTAGTAAACGTTGTTAAGTGTTAACCGTTAATAAAGTTAAAATTGAAAAATTAAAAGAATCAGTATTTTGAAAATAGGGTGACAAGAACGTTCACTGTATACAGGTGCTTCCTGTATATTTAAGTTTCTTTTCTGCTGTTGAGATAAAACGCTCTGACAAAATCAATTTAAAAGATAAAGGGCTTATTTCAGTTAACAGTTTGAGCTACAGTCTATCATTGCAGGGAAGTCAAGGCAGCAGGAGCTTGAAGCCGTTGGTCTCCTTCCTCCTACAGTCAGTACAGTGAATGTACGCATGCTAGCTTTTTCAATCGTACACAACCAAGGAACCTCTGCCTGGGGAATGGTCCCACCCCAAATCAGTATGTATCTTCCCACATCAGTTATTTTGGCCAAAACTATCCCTCACAGACATTCTTAATCTACAGCTGACCTTAATCTACATAATCTGTCACATCCTTGCCCATAGTCATAACATCTTGATGGACATCCTATATGTAACATATGTAACACCTAAAATTAACTCTAACCATGACATTGTGTGAACCTGGAAACCAGAGTTCCATCCCCAGAAAGCATAGAAAGATTGAATGAGAGAAAAACTACACAAATTTTCCTCTGACAACCAAGTCTGTGACATGGCATGTCTGGCCCCACCCATTTAATGATCGATCGATCGATGGATCGATTGCTAACTAGCTAGCTAGATATGTCGGAGGTTGTTCTGATGCATCTTACTGGACCCGAAAATCTGGTTACACCTATCCTTGTTTTATAAACCTGCCTAAGACACATACCTGGTAGGAACTGAAAAGGATCATCCTGAGTGAGCTGTCCCAGAAACAGAAAGACACACACAGTATATACTCACTCATATAGACATATAATATAAGATAAACCTACTAAAATCTGTACATCTAAAGAAACTAATTAAGAGGGAGGACTTTGACTAAAATGCTCAATCCCCATTCAGAAAGGCAAAGAGGATGGACATCAGAAGAAGAAGAAAACAGGAAACAAGTTAGGAACCTGCCACAGAGGGCCTCTGAAAGGCTCTGCCCTGCAGACTATCAAAGCAGATGCTGAGACTTATGGCCAACTGTTGGGCAGAGTGCATGGAATCTTATGAAAGAAGAGGGAAATAGTAAGATCTAGAGAGGACAGGAACTCCACAAGGAGAGCAACAGAACCAGAAAATTTGAACACAGGGGTCTTTCTAGAGACTCATACTCCAACCAAGTACCATGCATGGAGATAACCTAGAACCCCTGCACAGATGTAGCCCATGGCAGTTCAGTGTCCAAGTGGGTTACATAGTAATGGGAAGAGGGACTGTCTCTGACATGAACTGATTGGCCTGCTCTTTGATCACCTCCCCATGAGGGGAGAGCAGCCTTACCAGGCCACAGAAAATGACAATGCAGCCACTCCTGATGAGATTTGAAAGATTAAGTTCAGAAAGAAGGAGAGGAAGACCTCCCCTATCAGTGGACTTGGAGAGGGGCATGCGGAAGATTGCGGAGGGGCATGTGTAAAGAAGGGGGAGGGAAGGAGGGATTAGGAGGGGAGGAGGGAGGGGTTTATGGGGGCATACAAAGTGAATAAAGTGTAACTAATAAAAGTTAAAAAAAAGTAAGAGAAAAAAAGAAAAAGAAAAGACATACCTGACTGGTTGATTAAGGGCCTATACCTGGGCAGGGCAGAATGGGGTAGGCGTGGCTAAGATTCCCAGGCTTTGAGAACAGGAAAACAGAAGGAAGGAAGGAAAGGAGTAAGGAGTACTCATGATGTGTTAGTGTGGAGAAAAAAACCACGTGGGCCGAGAGGAAAGACTCCAATAATGCTCTGAAAAGGCCCAGATGAGTACAAGCAAGTGCCTTGGGATTATGAATGGAAGGTAGACCAGGTGAGGACGATTAAGGTGGATGGCATTGGTTGGGGGCTGGGAGATGAAGGGTGAAGTTATTTAGACAATGTAGGTTAAATATCTGCCGGCCCCAGGTAAATAAAACAATTATAAAATCTAACAGGTGTCTTATTATTTGTGATAGCAAGTTAAATAATACCACTGTGATAATCATAGGAAAAATAATAAACATACAGCCCAACACCTTTTCATTTACTATAATATAGATAGATATACAAAAATGCATACATAGATTATAGATAGATAAATGAATTTTAGAACCATTTTCATATATTCAGCTAGGAACATTTTTCAACGTTAACTATCTCTAATAATTTACCCTATATCATGCCTACATTCTTGTTAATTAATTTTAAGACTTCTTAAAATGTTGCCTGATCTTCCCAGTGCACTTATTTCTCTCATTTCTATTTGGCTTAAGAGCAGATTCTCTGCTGTGGTGTGTGTGTGTGTGTGTGTGTGTGTGTGTGTGTGTGTGTGTTGGGCTTGAATTAGATATTCTATTCTCTCTTCAATAGTATCCGTTCAAGAGATGAACACACAATTCTATCCAGAACAAGGAAAGCTAACCACAAAACTTTCATTAAAAATACCTATTCATGTGAGCTCCCTAGCTCTCAGCTGTACAGAAGTATTGCGTGGAATTCAGAAGTATTCCTATCTTAAGAGGCTCTCATCCCAAGAGTAAAACTGAAGCCCACAGAGGTAACAGCCAGGAAACAAGAAAGAACCGGAGCCTACACCCAAAAACTCTATATATGTGACGTCCATACAAAGTTGTCTTGCTTTAGAAAAAATATTCTAAATAATACAAGAATGTAAGCATGGAGGCTGAGGCTCTTAGCTGAGAAACTTAGAACAGAACATTTTATTTTAAAAAGCTAAAAAACTGAGATGTCAAAGGACTGGCAGGACAGCTCCTAGCACTTCTGATCATATTCTTCATTCTTGTACCATGGCTGTGAAGAAGAACAAATGGGAAATTATATATGAAGTATAAGCATCACCTAGCACACATCACACAATGAGTGTCCACGTCCCTTTCTCTGTTTCACTCTGTTCCTTGGCATAGAAACAGCAGTAAAACTAAGCATTTCCAGTCAGTACAAAAACATTGAGAAAGACTGAATTTATTAAAGCCTTTGATATTGACATGCCTTCCAATTTAAAATAAATAAATTTGGCATTCGTGGCTTAGGAGTTTTCCAAGTTAGTTCTCTTTTGTTACCCATCTTCACCCTGCAGTGAGTCCTCAGAAGTCTTACCTTGAACAGTGTCTGTTCTGGCCCCAGCACACCCTCTCCTGTCTGAAGCGCACTCCTATCTCATCCATTTTCTGACTCTCAGACCAACCATCACCTTTCCAGGGAGGCTTCCCGTACCTCCCAAAAGTACCCTCATGAGGTTGCTCCTTTCTCTGGGCTTGACTCACAGAACCTGCCAGCATTGCAATGTGTGTCTATTCATGTGAACATTTGAAGGCTGATTGTCCTTTTTCGCTAGACTCAAGGCTCAGCTAAAACAAAAGTTTGTGGCTTCTGTTTACTTACAAATGACGTAAGAGAGCTTAATGCATGGTTGCAGGGTGAAGATGGGAGGAAGCCATACTGCCCATCCAATCATGGTGCATGTTAGGAATTCCTACCCAGGAGTGCAGCCCCTGGGATTGATGGTAGCCACGCACAGGCGATACATGCAAGTCACAGAATGTAATTTATCAGTTAAAAATCTCTGTGGAAAAGACAGCAGTATGTTTTATCTGCCTTATTAAAGCCAGTACTCACTCTAGGCTCACGTCAAATCTTAGTGGTTATAATCTAGGAATCTACATTTTTAACTATGTCCAAGGTGACTCTCAGAAACGCTACACATCAAGAGTTACTGATCGCAACAGCATCGCTGCCTGAAGGCTGCTATCTAGTCTGTCCTTAGAAAATGATCCAAATAAGTCAATCTATCTTAAAATAGAAGATAAGTTACATACAAAAAAAAGGTTCAAATAGTACAAGTACATTGAATGCTTTTAAAAGCATAAATTCCATGTCTAAAATAAACACAATTTTTCAAAATGCCATTTCATAAATTCAAATTCACATACTTGTGGAAGAAAATAGATGTAAAGAGGAAGAGTAAACAGAAACTTCCATCTATCTTAAGATTTTTAATAAGACAGTTTGAAGAGAGAATTCTGTCTGGAATGGGTGTGCCTTTTATGAAATAATCTGAAGAGTCACAAACAGATTAACTCTCTTCTTTGCACCATTCTGCATTTCTACATTGAGGACACTAACCATTAGACATGATAATGAGAATAAGATCAGAGAAAAGAAGGATTTTTACCCAGAAAGCTCCTTACATAGACCTTTAAAAAAAGGCATCACTTTGGATCAGATACCCATTATCAGTTTGGACAGAGAGTGTCTGAACCACCACTATCTGCAAATGATTCATGAGTGCAGGCATTTCACTACCTGAGCATTTTAGAGAAACCATAAATATAGGAAGAGACAGAAGCTGAAATTCATAAAGGGTCTTGAGAATCTCTGGGATGGAAAATTATGTCCAATAGAAAGAAAAATGTAATTTCTCAAGTCTGACTCACCTGTTCCATCGATTACAGAGAGTCACTTTTCATTTCCCAGCTTTTTTTGAATGTTGAGTCTTAAACTTTGCAACTAAAAATAGTGTGTTTCACTAGTTGGCAAAAATTTGCTCATTGTGAGAGCTATCTTTAGGTAAATAAAATTATAAGATCTTGCAAAATTAAAAACAACAGCAACAGAGAGGCTACAACAGTAACAAGCATGCACAAATTTACAAAGTTGTATTTAACAAAAGAAAATTGATGCAACTTCTGCATTTAAAAAGCTTTTTAAAAGTAGAAAAAAATGTATAACATTCACATGGCATAACAAAAACTCTCTTTCGGCTATATGATGTGTGCGCTAACATAAAAATCTCCAAGTACTATCTTCACTGTAAGCATTCTTATGGAGAAATCAACCTACTGTCATTTTAAAATAAACTAATTTTTCTTCTTTTGGCTGGAGTGCCTTACATCAGTGATAGGGAAATTTGATTGATTAATAAACAAAAAAATAAGCAGTATCCTCTTCTGACATTTATATAGTTAATCATGCATATTAAATCATTGACAATTTTGAAAGCTTATTTTTCTTTCAGCAATTCTTTTGCAACATATCTACCCTTAAATACAAATAAAACTTCTGCTGGTTCCCTAACCAAAGACCAATGAAAGCTAGCATAAAAAAAGAAATTTATGATACATGACTGACTTCTGATTTTATTTTGGATTGAATAGAAAAACGATGGGTGCACTGCACCATTCCAGTAACTCCAGTGTTCAATGAATGTTTATTATGCGACAAACACAATGTTTAATGTCTTACAAAAGAGAATTACATTTAACCCTAACAGGGAGTCTCTGTGCGAGTACTGATTTCATTATGTAAAAGAAATTGAGACACAAACTCAATCAGTTTTTGAGGCAAAGCTGAGATTTTAAACCTTTGACCATTTGATTTTGACATCCAAATTCCTCATGTTAACTGTATATATGGTTATTTTCAAATAACAGATCCATAATTTCACTCAGGACTCCCTGTATCTTCAGGTCATTTCAAGAGTGCACATTTGCCCTTTTGATACTAACTTCTTTTGAAGAATTTTACTCAGAATAATTTTTAAAACTTGATAAATCAGCCCATGGAAGATGTCATTTAATAGAGGCTTCTACAATCAAAATAAAGCAAAGTTCTCGAGGATCACACTTTCTAATTAGAGTTGGTGCCGTATGCACACCATTATCTAGGCGGTGCACTGAGAAATACATACCCACTTCCTTCTCACAGCAACGGGAGGATTTGCTGCTGTCACTGCTGTCTTTGTGGTCTGATACCCAATGTTATGAAAATAGGCTTGAAGCGACAGTGACTTCTACATCACCAGTTACTCGTTTCTCAGTTTTGACAGGTATTGTCACACTCAACTTGGGAAGGGTCATCGGCATGAAGAATGAAGGCCCAGAAGTAAGTTCCTGCAGAATGAGAAAGTCTGCAGAGGTGGAGAGCCCTAACAAGGAGGGTCCCAACATGCCAATCTGGCCAGGAAGAAGCAGTTTAGAAGACAATTCTTTTTCCTAGTGCTCAGCATTCTGAGGTACTAGCTACAGGTTGGAATCAACATCTGCACTGTCTGCAAAGTTGTCTAAAATAGCAGGTGGCTGCCTATGACACTCACCACGATCCTCTAAACCCTTTAGATGCAATGTACAGAACCCTGGAAATGTGTGGGATTTCTAATGCAGCATACCAGTTTCCAGTCCTTCTTGTCTTTTATCCTTGGTGCAACATGAAAGGGGCTTCAAGAATGTAGTCAACTTTCACACTGGGAACAGGTGCCTGAGTCTGAAATCCAGTTGTTCCTTAGTGACTGGCCATCACACTGATGAAATCAGGTACTTTAAACAATAATGTATTGTTGTGAGAGTCTTATTGCAAGCACTCCGCAAGAGAAAGGCAGTTATCCCAATTGGCTTGAACTGTGTCATTCCATCCCATGGTCTTGGCCAAGAATCAGGGACACAGCCAACATATATAGGCAGAGAAAGTGACATCTGTGCATTTTGACCATAATAGATCACTTACTTCCTGACTAAGTAATGTTTGCCATCATTTTATTTAGTGAACCTCATACAGGTGAAGCAGCTTACCGGAAACTAAAAAATTAAAAAATGGAAAAGAAAAAGAAAAAAAAAACTGAGTATAGCCTACCTCCCAGACATACTAAACTATCTTATCTACGTAGGCACAAGTAGTGTTAACAGCAAACTTGTTTTTAGAGGTGGTTCCAGACTATGTTAAACTGACTTTTCAGACGGGAGCACTAGGAGGCTTGACTATAGCATACTCTAGGTCCACATATTTAGGCAGAGGAGGCTGCAGCCACAGCTTCTACTACAGCAGGATAAAGGAAGTTTGCATAAAAGTACATTTTAATAGTAAATAACGAGAAAAGACATGGTGGGCTAGGATGGGCTACATAGCAGTTATTGCTTTGGAACCAGTAGAAGCTTGTTTTGGATACTCCCTCCCCTCGTGCGTTGGCTCCAGAGGACCACAAAATACCAGAGTACAGAATGGCTGAGTGGCAGTTTGCTAAGGAGATCAGTGCACTGTATATTAAGCTGTCTATATTATTTTAAATATGTCCTCTATGAAACATAAAGTTTTGTGATTTGTCTTCTGCATACAAATTTACTAAAAAATTAGCCATTAACTTTATTGAAACAGAAACAATACTATTCAAATAAAGAGAATCTGTAAGACCATTTAAACTAATTCCCTCTGTACCTTATACTACTCTGAGCTTAGAAGAAAAATAAAATGTGAGAGGAGAAGAGAAGAGAGGATAATGTAAAGTTCAGCCATCAAAATTGGCTTCATTAAGAGCCTTAATGAAGCACACGGGAGCCATTTATTGACTCCTCAACTATTAAGATGGAACATTATTACTCCTTTAATAGTATTTCCATTTTCATTTAGGAAATAACTAATCAAGGGATCAATGTACCAAAGACTTTATTTTCTTTCCCTTGGGTCACTGCGAGTACATATTTTAAAATGCACAGAAAACCTAAGAGCAATTCCGGCTGGCGCTGTATCTCATGAACAGTTTAGCGAAATAACAAGAAGAGTACAAGGTCAACAGCTACCAAGAAGAAGACTTCTTTAGAGCAAAGGAAACTCAGTGAGTGAGACGGCTTCCTCCTGGAAAGAGGACAGGGTCCCTTCCAGGGCAGGAAGCTTCCTCTGGCGGGTATGCAAAGTGTCTCCACCATGACCCGCTGTCAGCCAGTGAAACATTTCTATTTCTCAGGCTCACTTAGAATGCAAACTACTGTTTTCCTGGTAGTTCTCACAGCTCTGCTTCCTTTGAGGTACAGACGTGTAGCCACGGAACCCAATCAGATAACACCTATTTACATATTTATAAAGCATCCTGTAAAATCTCCTATCAATTGTTGCTGCTATATATAGGCCTTTCAAAGGATCTTGTGGGCCGGGCGCTCTACTGCACTGCTCCCTTCAGGAATCCCGATATATCACATAATGTGATTTCAATGTAAATGGGCCCATCACACAATCACACCACTTCACAAACTCTTTTCTGCTGGGGTAGCTTAAATCTAAACACACTCAAGCAGCTTGCTGCACGGAAGCAAGATTTCTTCCACATTAAAAAAAAAATTTTTTTTTGAAAAAAAAAAAATCCAAAACCCCAACACAACAATGCCAGGGGAAAAAAATCTGAACGTTTTCTGCAGAAAGATGGGCCGTCTCCAAATCCTTGTGCCCTATCAGACAAATTAAAGTAAATCAAGCATGAAATGAAGCCGAAGAGCCCCGAGATAAGGCCCCTTTAAGTCGTTTACAGATTAGGATAGAAGAGGTGCATCTGGTCTCTGGCAGCGAAGGAGGCCAGTTTCTCAGCTCACAATAGCAGTCTGTGTATAGGATTACCTTACCTAGTCACTGACAAGGGAGGAGGCATTCTCAAGATGTCCCTAACTAATGTCGCCAGTTAAGGGTTCTTATTAAAGTACTAATTGTTGCAATGAAAGCAATGTACTTATGATAAAACAAAACAATACCACCCCCCCTTCCAGGAAAAAAAGAAAATCCTACAGACTGATTTATGAACTGGTCGGAAGCAGATAAACTGGGGAGGCTGGGGAGAGGGGGTCTGCTACCAGCCGAGGAGCCTCTTCGCTTATCAGGCAGGATTCTGCGGCTAGAGACAGAAGCAGATAATTCTCCAACAGGAATTAGTGACGGGGCCAGGAAGCCGTGTTACTGGTTGGACTGGGGCTCTAGCGGCTGCCAAAAGTCCTTCTCATTATCAGATGGGTTTTGTTGCTGTGAACGGTGAAGTATTCTCTAGGAGAAACTGGTTGCTCCCTCAAAATATCCATGATTGATGATTAAAATATAGGAGGAGGCGGGTGTAAAGTTCTCTTGGAAGCATCTGGAATTTTGCATTATCTCCCTGAAGACCTTGTAGTTCTTTGGCACTTTGAGCAGCCTGGAAACTCCCTTCTGTTTCTTTACTTGACAAGGAACTTTTTCTTCTCCAGTAAGAGTTATTTATGCCTTGCTTCTATGTAAGGGATTCCTGAATTCCTCACCACCAAGTCGCGGCCACCAGCTGAACCTAAGCGGCAGTTTCGCTGAGTCTCAAGACTCCCCCCTCCACCACCCTACAACCCTCCCCTGCATTTTCATCAGCAGAGTTCTGGGAGTGGGGAAGAGCTTACTCTTTTCTCCTCCTTGTCTTTGGTCACCTCAAGTCCCAGGAATGATGCAGCCACCAGTAGAGAAGGCTAGGCCATCCTTGTGAAACAGCCTGAAGCTCGACACTGAAGCTAAGTGTAACTCTCAGGGAGGATTATTGTTGGTTCCCACCAGGTGTTTTACAGGGCCCGATGACACAAGGCTTTGCAATTCACCTGAGCTTAAGATGTTTTCTCATATTCTCGCGCTTGAACTTCACTTGCAATGTGCTAAGGGATCATTCCACCAAAGTTATGAAGAATAAATTGAGGTTTAGCTGGAATGAATGCCTCACTTCAAACCATTGTCTGATCACAGACATAGGCTGAGGCTCTCAACCAACCTCATACTCCCTTTCAGCATCTGCACAACCAAACTGATTTCCTCAGTGTGGGATCAAAGTGCTTATGAGGTTTTCAAGCTGTTGACCGCAAGACTGAGATAGTCACCTCCAACCTCAGGAAACTCTGGCTATTATCTGTGTGGACACAGGGACATGGATACTAAAGTTGGAAGAAAAAAATTTTTTTTCTCTCAGACAACTATACGGAAGATCTTTAGATTAAAATATAAAACACCTCCTAAATTTTGTTTGAATATTGTTTTTTTAAATCTAGCCCTGTACCTCTGTGCCTAGGACCTCTGTGCCCCTTCTTTTCTAAAATTATCTCTCATTATGCTACTTAGAAGAATCAATTGACACAATATTAATATGCTATTTATGTAAAAAAAATGAGTCATTTTTTTGGTAACTAGCATCCTTAAAAATTTGAGTAAATGCAATGTCTTTGAATGGTGTTCCTCAACTTGGTATGTGTTCCGACTGCATAGACAAAGAAAGGTATCTTCAGGATCAGATCATCGAAAAGCAAGTTTAAACCACAACATAATTTTAAATCTATATTTGGTTTTCCTTTCATTTGAAAAAAGTTTAATCAGAATATTCTAGCTTCAAATTTAGACTCAACAGAACAACAGAACAGAACACTGGAGAAATAAGTCCTACTAGTAAGCTATATGGATTGAAGTCTGGTGAAATGCATATATACACATCACTTATGAAAACGCTGTAATTATTTTCAGTGGAGTAGGTGGAGGATAATCCTTCCATCTGCACAGAACTGACACATTTACAAATTTGTGACCAAGAGATATCTGATAAGTGCTCACTGCTTGCTACTCCAAAATAATAAACTATCTTCAACGATGTCAAAAGATAAGAGATATGCTTTGTTTCTCCATTCATTAATATTGTGAGAAGCTGACATTTATTCATGATATTTACAACACTTCTTTACACTTGACTTTGGAAAAGGAACATGTTTCTCTTATTTCATTGTATATTATTTATTTACACATTTTTTTCTGGCTTCAAAATAAATACTGTTCTGCTAAAGGAAGAGTTAGAATATGTTCTTCTTCCATAATATTGCCATCAAAGACAAGCTAAAAGAATCTCTGCATATTTGGTGACATATTTCTCAATTATTGTAATTGGAATATTTCAAATTTATTTATGCACTAAGCATAAATTATAGCGTGACAATTTGCAGCCTTTTGTTTATGAATTAGCTATATATCTCATTGATTACCTTTGATTAATTATTAGTTTGGCAATACAATTTTTTCTAGTGTATCAATAAGAGTTGAGGCAAAGTTGATACTTGGTGGTTTTTTGCATGGTTTTAAGTGAGGCAGTGGGCATTCAACCATTGAGCAAGGGTTAACATTTACTATTACATTAGGATCTACTGGCCCAACTAGAACAAAAAGTATGCCTTCATGTGCACTTGGGACTTAGTGCCATTTTCTTCCACGTGATAAAAGTCTTCTGAGGCAGTGTGATCATCTTCATCAATAAGATGAAGGAATGAAGAGATAAACAAATGGCTATAACTTTCCACCGTGTGTTTGGTTAGCTGCAAACCGATCTGATTTAAAGCTGGAGATTCCTAGACAATTTCTACAGTAATTAAGAGCCGTCACTGGCTCTAATGCACAGAGGACCTTCTCTGCATGACTTTGACTGTGGAAAGTTTGTGTTCCTTACATACATCACACCTTTTCCTTCGCATAGTTCTAGCCATTCTCCTTCTGAGGCTGAGAATTTGAGCCTCAGTGCACTTAACTGACGTTAGGATTCACAGCCAGGTACATGCACACTCAAACCCTGTCTTTTTCTGTGGGTCTTGCTTTTTGGGCCCTTTTGTATTCATAAGTTAAACTGACATTTTTCACGCAGTGAAATATGCCTGTTTCCAAAAATAATTGGTAAACTCTGATGATTATTATTTTTATTTCTTATTATTGTCATTGTTATGATTACTATATTTAGAATTTTAAGTATAAACGATCTAGTTCACCAGTAAGATAGACCTTCTCCACAACAAGTTATTGTAAATAATCTTAAATGTTATAAATTTGTTTCTTCTTAATCTTTCACTTCCCTAGGAGCCCAGAAAAGATTGCACAGAGTTAACACATGCACTACAAAGATCTACTTCCAAATGTGATGTTCAAGTAGACACTTTACAACAGCTCAAGTGCTGAGCCCAAACAGTGACTGTGCTCAATAACTGTACATTCTCACACAGTCCTGTCCCGGACTCTATTTTAACATTTGTGGAACTCACAATGTCTTAAGTCAGGCCATGAACCAGAAATATCTTACAGATCTTACCAAAAAGGATTATATCTCTACTTTCGTTAAGATCCAATTTAAGACATCCCTTAAATTTCCAATGCCATCACTTTTGTAATTTCTCTTTGAAGAGTGGCTTAAATGCAGGAAGTGTAATTTTTCCACACATCACTAGGAAGCTCCAAATTATAAAAGAGAAATGGAGCCAAAGCCTGCCCTACTTATTCATAATGATGGCGGCATTTGTCTATCTTAAAGCCTCGTCCACATCTCCCCTGTGCTTGTGGCTGCTTATCAACTCTTAGTCAATCATATTCACTGAGCAATCTTGTGTTCCCCTAGACTAAATAAAGACAAGATGATAATATCCTCTCCGTCTTCCTGCCTGCAATTAAGAGGGATGAAATGGGTAATGTTCTTGGCAGCAAGTCTCAGAAAGTTGTGGAAGAAAATGGTCTAGGAACCCCTCCCTTGGATTTAATCCTAGGGGAGTTATCTCTAAGAAAGGCTTGCTGGCTTGATATTTGAGAATCCACACATTACCAACAGTGTTCACATAAGGGCAGCTTCGACTAGCTTTCTTCAAGAGAATGCTACTCATGAAATCATCAGATTTCATCAAATGCATCATAAGTCAAATAACTAAACAGTTTTAAAAGAGGTATTACTAAGATGAATCGGACTTTCTTAAAGGCTGATTGTCATTATTCCACAGAGCTGTGTGGAATAAATATTGCCTTTATTCCATTCACAGTATAAATAAAGTTGAGCAAGTTAAGTTTCATGGCACAATCTTGGTAAATCATTAATAATATTATCATATGACCCTGTGTGCATATATCCAAGAATGGCTCACTGATATCTGGACTTGTCACTGTATGGAGAGAGCCAGGCCAGTCTTTTTTTTTTTTTTTTTGTAGCCTTTATCTGCCTCATTCCCATGGCCTTTATCTTGTATTTTTCCATAGACTATTTTCCCAAAATGTCAGAATTGTTTGGAATTATTTTCTTATCTGTGAGTTACGAATTTTATTATTGCTTGCCATCATATGATCTGTAAACTAAATGTTCTCAGATCTATGATCTGGGTCAGGATAAAGGTGCTCTATTCAGTTATTTCTGGATCATTCTTTATCAACACTGCTTTCCAAATTATATTAAAGCTTTCTTCTACTTTCTTCTCATTTCTCCCTTTGAACATTTTCTACACAGTTAAAATGGCCAGGCCTAGGGGCACATACCTCTAAGCCCAGCACTCTGGAGACTGAGGTGGGAGAATTGCAAGTTTGCAGTCAGACTTGGCTAAATAACAAAATGCAATCTAAAAAGAAGGAAACAAAAGAGAGGGTGATGGGGAAGAAAGGGAGAAAACGAGGAGGAAGAGGATGACAATGAAGGAAGTAGGAGGATGGGGAAAAAAGTAGGAGGAGGGGAAAGAAGGAGGAGGAGGAGAAAAATATGTTCCCAGGAGCTTATCACAATATCAATGTTACCTGATAGTACCTAGAAAATTTGAGAGTGTAATAATCAGGGAAGCTGAACTTTTCTTTGCATACAACCTGTTACTCATTCCAAAATTATCACCTTTGAGATAAACCCATAGCATCCAAGATGCTGGTAAATACTGCCCTGAGGCTGGACTCTTCTGTGGTTAGAGGTATCTGGCTGATCAATATGACACTATGCAATCTGAATCCGGTCTTTAAAAACAACATCATCAACAACAACAGAAACTAACTGGTTGTATTAATGATACAAATATGCTCATCTGACAAAGGCTGTGGCCCCATGGATGATGGCTCCTACCTGATAACCCACAGTGGAGTATGAAGCCACAAACAACTGTGCACCCATTCACCGAACCGAAGTATGGTCTAGACGGTATCTCCTCGCTTGTTGATGAGAATGTCATGTGGAGAGGACTCAAAGGCCTTACTGAAGTCTGGGTAGATTACATCTATTACTTTGCCCTTATCTACATGGCCTGTCACTCTATCATCGAAGGAAATTAAATTGACCCAGCACAATTTGCTCTTCACAAAACCATGTTGGTTGCTACTCACTAACTTTTGCTCTTCTAGATGATTGCAAATTGATTGTTTGATGATTTGCTGCAGTATCTACCTTGGTATCAAAGTTAAGCTGACTGCTTTATAATTACCAAAATCTTCTTTTGTTCGTCTTTCCTTTTCAGCGATCCACTTTTCCTATAAATGGTGGCTTATTCTTGACTTCTTTATATTGTACCACATATTAATTACTTGGCTCTCAAGTTTGAGTTTCAATGTGATTAGCATATACAATACTAATTTTTATATTCTGATGCATCTGCTTTCAAAATCATCTCCTCTCTAAAGCAATCTCATTCCCATGTCTTCAGGTGGGTATACCTATTTTTATCGCATCATAAGTCGTTATCCAATAATGAAGCTCTAAAACAGAACCTTGTCCCCACAAGGGCTTCCAAATCAATCCATCATTCTTCATGAGCACTCATTCAGTGTTGGGGAACCATCAAATCTTAAAACTGAACAATTCTTTCCGTCAGTGTCAATATCTATTTTTACCTAAAAGCTTACTGCCTATCATATGATCCCTTCAGTTTTCAATGAAAGTAAGATGCATCTTTTATTTTCAGTAAATTTTGAGGTACAGTGACACAAATAATGTTTAACAAAAACAAGGAAAGAATATGCATTGTTCTTTTTACTTAAAATTTCACATTAATTTTGCATGTTTAATGTGTTTTCAACTTCCAAGTTTCTTAAAAATAAGTTTCTGATTTCATTATGAGCACACACACACAAAAAGAAAAAATTAAAGAAAAAGAGATCATAAATTTGAATGAGAGCAATGAGGGTCATATATGGGAGAGGTTGGAAGGAGGAAAGAAGAGGGGAAAATGATGTAATTATAATATCAAAAAATAAAAAAATTAAAAAAATTTATTTTCAATAAATAAATCTATCATCCCCCAAAATGTATTTCTTATTAAGGTAATGAATATGCTGGTGAAGAAACAATAAATACAAAATTTAAAGCATCATTATTCCTAATTGTCTGAGAAAGTGCCAGATTGATTTCCAAAGTGGTTGTACAAGTTTACCTTCCCACCAGCAGTGGAGGAGGGTTCCCCTTTCTCCACAACCTCTCCAGCATGTGTTGTCACTTGAGTTTTTGATTTTAGCCATTCTGATGGGTGTAAGGTGAAATGTCAGGGTCGTTTTGATTTGCATCTCTCTGATGGCTAAGGACATTGAGCATCTCTTTAAGTGTTTCTCTGCCATTTTATATTCCTCTACAGAGAATTCTCTGTTTAGCTCCATACCCCATTTTTTAATTGGATTGCTTGATTTATTGCAGTGTACCAAAGCAGATATTGAAACTCATAACCAAACCTTTGGCAGAGTGCAGAGAATCATATGAAAGAAGGGGGAGTTAATATGACCTGAAGAGGACAGGAGCTCCACAAGGACCAAATATATCTGGGCACAGGGGTCTTTTCTGAGACTGTTTCTCCAACCAAGGACCACATATGGATATAACCTAGAACCCCTGCTCTGATGTAGCCCATGGTAGCTCAGTATCCAAGTGGGTACCCTAGTAAGGGGAACAGAGACTATTTCTGACATGAACTCAATGGTGGACTTTTTGACACACACCCCCTCAAGGGAGCAGCAGCCCTGCGGGGCCCCAGAGGAGGACATTGCAGCCAGTCCTGAAGATACCTCATAAACCAGTGTCAGATGAAAGGGGAGGAGGTCCTCCCCAATCAGTGGACTTGGAAAGGGGCAGGGAGGAGATGAGGGAGGAAGGGAAGGTGGAATTGGGAGGGAATGAGGGAGCGGGATACAGCTGGAATACAAAGTTAATAAACTGTAACTAATATTAAAAAAATAAAAAATAAATAAAAATTAAAAAAATAAAGCATCATTATATTGAGTTTTTACTAAAAGGGACACATTAGAAGTATTTAAATTGTGACAAAGTTCATATTAGCTTTTATAAAATTTGCTTATGAAATAATTTGTTCTTATTGGTGAATAAAATAAGTTTATATGTGGCAAAAATGAGAAGGAGGGAATGAAGTATAGGAGAGAAAGAGAAGTATAAAAATAATACATTTAAATACATAATACAAAATACATAATACATTTAAACCAAAAATATTTAAAAATTCAAGACACTAACATTTTTTTTCATAGCAATAGAACTGTAAAACCACAAATTTCACAGCCTCTAAAACTCTGAAAATAGATAGAGCTTAAGAGAAGTAGAAGCTCACATACTTCAGAGTATTAGTCAAAAGAAACGTATGCATAATTGTTCATGTTATATGACTACATTGCTTAATAATAAAGAACTAATTGATCTTTTCAGCCACTGTCAAGGTTATTTACTTTTTCAACTAATTTTTATATTTCCTCTTATTTTTGAAATTATAATAATTACCTTATTTTTCTCTTCTCTTCCTCCTTACAAACCCTCCCAAGTAATCCTCCTTGCTCATTTTCAAATTCATGTCCTCTTTCACTAATTGCCATTAAATTCATATATGCATAGCTATATACATTTTTACACAGCATTTGCTGGATTAACCGAAACCTGTGATGAAACTTGACAAAACATGTTTTCTCTCAAAGCTTATGTAAATCATGGTATTGTTAAAAAGTTTACAGTTTAATTATTAACACTTATAGGAAAAAAGTTCACCTTGTTTGAACTCCACAACTATAGCATTTGCTTTACCAAGATTCATTTTGCAGAAAATGAGTAAACAGAAACAGTTGGACAGACTATCTTAGGAACAGGACATGTTACAATTTCTCCCAAGTCAGATGTGGTCTCTTGTCAGTGTGTCTCATTCTCCTACATTTCTGTTCCTTGTTCTCTTGAAAAATTCTAGAAGTAAATATGTTTGCATTAAGATTTAATCTTACTTACCTTTCAATTTTTTCACCCTTCACACTAGATTAAATGTACTAGAAAGCTCTATACACATAGATCGGCATAGCTTTTGTGTCAAGTTTCCCTAAATTATAATTTCAATGAACATATTAATTGAAGCCGGAAAAAAATGTCCTAATTATTACTTCAAATCTTTTTTGAAACAGAAATAATCCCCCTCCAATTCCATGTTCTTGTGTTTATGGAATATTTAGAGTTTACAATATTTTGCTTAATATCAAAAAATAAGACTATACTTAATTACATATATACATATATATGTAATATACTATAACTGCTTAAAACCTAAATTTCTATCTCTTAATTCATATTACATTTATAAATTTTCAGTTATTTACTTTCAATAGCCATCAAGAAATTGCACCAATGATTAATATTGTTATTCCTGGAAAAAATTTATGGGATATACAATTCAGACCTGAGCCAGAAGTGACACCTCATTTAGCTGTATGATATTTACAATAATTTCTTAAGTGTTTGGCTTATACTGACATTCAGCCAATATATGTTTATTCTCATATTTAAGCAGGATCTATCCTTATGTTATTAAAAAGTATTCTCCCAATAATTTCTAAAGTCCTATGCTTCATCTGTTGCTATCTTGCATGCTATTTAGCAACCAAAGTAATACATGTTTATTAGGTTTAGAAAAGGTGGTATGGGGAGAAATCACTAAATTATCACAATTATAAACATACCATATAACAAATGGTTTGATTATAGAGACAATGTACAGAGACAATTCATGAAAAATTGGAATGCGAGGGTCTTAAACAAATCATTTTATGTATTCTTTTCTTCAATAATGGAAACAATAGCTATTTCACCAAAATACACAATAAATGTATTCAAGACAATTTAGTGCCTTGGAATTACAAATGGTTCCATTTTCTACCCAATTTGCAAAATTTTCCACATAAAATTGCTTTTTGATCACGCTCCATCCTTGATGCCAATCCTGTAAGTGAAGACTCTGCTCCTCTAATCTTGGCTCCAAAGTCCTCCATTTCTACCCTCCTATTTTTTATTGCTCTTTTAAACCTGTTTCTACTGCCATTTGTTAAAAAGCATGAGGCCTTTTATAACCAATTGTTAGTTTTTTTTGGGGGGGGGCTTTGTTTTTGTTTTTTAGAATAAGAAAGCTTGAAACAAAATTTAAGCTTGAGACATAACTATAGGATGTTAGAAAGAACAGAAAAAAATGGTGAGAGAATTTGAGAGAGCAGGGTATCTGATCCTGGGCCTAGCCCTCCTCCATAAAAACCACAATCCCTATCTTTCTCTCCTCCAGTACCCACTACTTGAAACCGCACCAACAAGGAGTTCAGTTTATAGACCTCAACTTCTAAAAGTAAGTTGTCTTGGAATGGGAGTGTTAGCAACTCACTTTCACCTTTTTCTCCTAGCGTCTAGCAGAGATCCCTTATGCTCACGCTGCCTTACGTGAACTGTGCTTCAAAAGACAGTAGGTGACACCTATGCCACAGGCAGTTCTGGCAGTAGGAGAGAAGATCTGTGCCTGGGAAGCCCGGTGAGAGAGAGGACAAGCAGTAGAGTCCTAACACACATTATGCCCATTTAAATGTTCCCTGGAGTCAACCATATGCTAACAAATAGAAAGATCTCTCTTTTCCTATCCTTTTGTGTTCTACAATTCTAGTGTCAGTCCAAGGCTCAACGAGTACCTAGGAATGTCCAGAAATTAGGTTTCATTTTTATTACTAAAGATAACTGACCCTCCCTAAAAATTAGATATTTCCAGGCGATCCCAAGTGTCTTCCTATTCCTGCAGATCAAGTTCAAATTTATTTGCATAGTATCACAGGACATAGTATTCATTCCTATGCACACCCTTGCAATCCATTCCATTTGGGTTGATTATATAGCCTATCAAACATGAGGTTTTTTTCATGGCATCCTATTTCTGCAAATATACTTAAATTGTACTCCCATTTTGCTAATTCTTGTTCCTTGTTTCAGGGCTTTAACTGTGCTAAAAGAAGATGCCTGGGACATAAAGGTGACAGAGGTCTAAAGGTCAAAGTTCAAGGTGAAGCAGAAACAGCTATGTAAGTTAACTGCTAAGTAGTGTCACTGTTGAGCTGAAAAGTTCAATGGGTGGTCCCTGGGTGTCTGTCAGTCACCCACTGGAATCTGCTCTGCCTTTCTTAGAGGAATACCAGAGCACACAATACCACACTGGCCCTGTGTTGGTTGTTGGTTGTCAAAACCTGTGACTAGGAGACTATTCATGAAATAGAGTCAAGTAGAAAGTCAACTAATAAGTACAATCATCTTTATTGCAGAACGTCAATGTGAGAGACTGCATGCTTTCCTGCGTAAATCATTACTCCTTTGTTAAATTATTCTGCTTATCCATGAATCTCCCTTTGGTAACTGCTGGCAGTATATGTTAGCATATACTATGCTCTTTAGGATTGTGAATGACATCAAAATGCTTTAAAAGTCATGTTAACCAAACTGGGAAACATTTAATACAATAGTTAACCTGTTAGTCAAGAGGATAATTTCAACATTAATAGTAATAAGAGGTATGAATAGTACATGCCACTGGACATAGTACATTGAGAAAAACACACTCTTTTTTTTTTTTCAATGCAGTTTATTCAAGAACCTTGAACAATCATCTGACCCTGGGGAAAGCCAGCCCACAGCTTAAATAGCCTCTGGGTAGCCAACCCCAGCATGCCACGTGGGCAATGCAGATAGGTCCACATACATGGAAGCAAGCCAGATCCTCAGCCTTAGCCAAATGTGGAGTTGTTTGTGACAGAGAGCACTCACCATCGGGAAGATGGAAGGCAGAAACCAGCTCCATCTTTAAGGCACGGCATTACGCAGCTCTCTACAGTTCCCCCTTTTTGTTTTAGATGCATCAGGCAAGAGTAGAGGTCTGATCTCTGATATTAGAAATAAATTGGGACTTTGTACTGATGTTCATTTAGGTGTCATCCACCCAAAGAGCATCAGACCCGTCCGATACCTTTTTCTCAGAGGCAGGACCTGGGGCATCAACCCGCATGCAATCAGACATTCTCTTCTCTGGGTCCAAAGAGGCTGACCCTGAGTGCAGTGCTTAGCCTCGCATCCTGAGCGTAACATTTTAGCTTTTTATGGTAGCCAACCATGCTTGGGGAGACTGTCCTGCTTCAATGGCTGTAAAGGCCTGAATGGTCATGGCTGCATTACGCTGTTGTGAGACTCTAATCTTGCATATATACCACAGGCAAACGAAAAACACACTCTTATTTCGGTGACATTCTTCCACTTCTAATGTATAGCTGATCAGTATAATAATGAGAAAACAGACAAGCAAATTTAGGGAGATTCTACAGGATGACTAAACACTCTTCTCCAAATGTACCTCTCAAGGTAAGGAAAGGGACTATCATGACTTTACATAGGGAGAAATGAAACCTAACTACAATGCAGACTGTGGAGATCAGGAAATAGAAAACAGCAAGGAGAGCTGTGAAATGTGAGTAACAGTATCAAACCAACATTATATCTTATTTTGGAAATCAAATATATATATGTAAGATACATTTTTTTTAAAGAGTAGGTACAGTCAGAGTGACTCTCTGAACCAGTTTTGGTACAGTTTTTTTAAACAGTAAATATATTTATTAAAACACAAATTTAAGTATGTATAGTGGTGTGATCAAAGCAGCTGTGAAAAAATATTCAGTGGCTGAAGTTTATCAAGAGGAAACACATTCTGAAAGTTGAATGTCCGTGTATGGCAAGCAGTGAGCATCCTTCCTCAGCAACAAAACCATGAAAGGCTACCTGAGAACTTCTCATTAGGTAAAGTAACTACCTAATTTGCCCTCGGTGTTGTCTCTGAGAGGAGCAGAAATACACATGAACCTGAAGGGAGGGAATGAAACTCCTACATATGGATCACTTTAAGTCAGAAATAAACAAGAACCAAAATCCACAGTTTTTTTTTTTTTTTTCAAAAATTGAGAATCATGTCAAATAAGTTGGAGGAAGAGTCACAAAAAAAGAAGCAATGTTCATTTTGCAATGTGACCCTTTCTCCCTTTTCTAATGAATAAATACCTTTAGAGACAGGCACTACTTTTCCTAATAATACATAGACAAGAAGAATGTAATTTCCTCCCTCAGGGAGCCTGAAGCGTGGTGAAGGACAGAAACACACTGACGAATAAGAAGTCCACAGGATGAAAAACCTACATTAAACAAGACAAGATGGGAAGACAGCTTGCTAAGGCCAGTCAGGAATCAGCCCCTCAGCCTACATGACAAATGCTTACACACACAGCCATAAACTATTTATTTATAAAAAACTTATTTCAGTAAAATGATATTTTATGGTATATAAACACTACTTTGAATCCACACCTGTGTGGCCAGAAACAAACTTTTGGGTTTTAACATTAAAATCTTTATGGTTTTCTTACATTTAATAAAGATTCACATGATATACTTTATTTTCTTTCTTGGCCCACATTATTTAAAATATTTACTACATGAATATGAGCAGGAAATAGTGTGCAGAGTCTGGTCCAAAATCAAGGACTTTCAAATTTTATTGTGTATCAGACTTTCTTGAAAGGCATATTAAAATACAAATTGGTTCATTTTATCCAAGACATATTTCTTGGGTAATGTGTCTTGGAATATATGATAATTTTCTTATAAGTTCCCAGGTAACAATGGTCATACTGTTTGGAGACCAAAATTTTAGATCGTGTATCCTTGACACCTTTTCCAAGGGACAAAATCAAAGGCTGATGGCACAGAATGAGTGAGGATGTACAGGGAGAGGTTTATGGAAAAGCCTGTAAGTAGGGAATGGTATATTCCTGCATAATGAATTGAAGGAGATGACTGATAACAGCCCAAATGTTGGGAAAGAACTGGGGCAGAGACAGACCAAGAAAAGACTGTCAACTTTTATAGAAAGGACATAGAAGATGAAGAGAAAAGAGACAGCCATATGTCAGGAATGACTCTTGCTTCTCACCTCAGAGACTGTACAGATGGCAATGGCTCTCATTGAAGGGTCGAAGGGGAATGGTTAATTTGGAGGAACTTTGAAAAATTACATTTTTTTTATTCATTGATGATTAGGTATTTAATTTAGCAACAATTATGTGTGGAGTCTAACTGTATACTATACAGATAAGCTCATCAGAAAGCAAGGGCAGACTGAATTGAACTGAAGGATTGGGAAACAGGCTTGAGGTGGGGGGGTTATGCCAATGTTAAGACAGTTTCAAGGAATGGGATAGAGAAACACAAACAAAACAAGATAAAACAGCCAAAGGATTAGATCAGTTAATGAATGAGTGGCTCTAAGGTTTAGCAAGCAAGAAAATTTGTGAAATTAAGAGGTTAATTTCACAGGGATAGACAGGAGAAATCTAGGGATAAATTAAGGTGATAGTTTGTAGAAGAGCTGTTCTAGATAGTGAAGAGACAAAAAGTTCTAGTTACAGGTAACATGAGATGTAAATTAGTGGAGATACGAACTTATTGATAAATACAGATGTCAGTAGCATATTGTAAACTGTTTTCTATTAAAGGTGATAGCTTAACATAGACCAGCCAAGTGGTAATAAGTCCAAATGAGAGAATTTGGTAAGCACCATTCACACTCCTTAAGATAATTCCTTGGGATGAGGTAACCAAGAGATAGAAGCAGTGATGCAAAATAAGTTCTCTCATCACTTGCAATGCATGTTGTGAATATGAACCAAGGATTTCCCAGGTTCTCACAAAGCATAAAGCATGTGAGTAGGGACCTTGTCATCTCCCTGCTTCCAGTTTTGAATCCAGAAACAACCGTGGTTCTAAGTATCTACCCTTCAATAAAAGACTCACTCTTGTCACATCCCACTCTTTGAATTTCTAATACTGACACAAAAGGTCTCTAGAGACCTTTTGTGTACATTAAATAGTTGCTAATGAAATAGGTATCCAAAATAATAGAAGTTCAAAAACTCATATGAGACTAACCTGCTCACTGTGCAGTCTCAGAATCAACGTGTCTTCTAGGACAACATCCTAATTTGTCGTGGAAGCCATTAATATAAAATAGATTTTTAAGAATGAGCTTTTGTGAACCCAACTGTGCCTTTTTGTAAACATTGCCTCTAAAAGAGGGAAATAATGGCGATCTCAAGAAAAAAATGATGGTGGTTAATAAAGCTAAGTCAATTAAAGACACACACACACACCTTCACAGACACAAATACTGTAAACGTTTGAGAAACAAATCCAGTATCCATCCACATCTACTGCAATGGCAGTTGCTCATTGCTATATAAATATATATGTTACATTGCATTATACATTATTGCATAATGTAGCTAGTGCTTAATAACACAGCATCTGTAAGTTCTCACCAATGTTTATTTATATCAACCTTATAGCCCAAGCTACCAATCTAATTAAAGTCCTTACTAATTATCCAATTATAACAATTATTAATCAGAACCATTTTAATGGTTTATCATTTACCAGAAATTTTACATCTAGTATTTATAATATTTATTGCCCTGTCATCTCTAGACAATAGATACATTTGCTGCCTTGGGCTAAACAAACCTATGCACAAATAATAAAATCTCACAATATCCCCTTCTCGGATGGTGCATATCTTTGGTATTCTTGACAGTTTGTTGGACTATGTATATAGGGAAATCTTCTCTACATGAATTATTTTTCCAAAGCATAACATATGGAATCTTTCTTAAGTAAACAATATAAATGAAGAGGAGTTTTGCACAAAATAACATTTTATGTTCACACACTTTAGAAAACTCAGTAGACTTTTCCCAAGTGTCAGAGACAGTGCGCTATGGTAGCCACATTCACATTTACTAAGTTCAATGCGCTGCCAAAAATGCTAAAGAAATACACATACAATCAATATAAAGATAACCTACATGTAGAGACTCGATATTTTTTAGAGCCTCACAAAAGATGTATCTTTGCAAACCAGAATTTAAGATGAGTTACAATTATCACTACCATTGTGCAGCTTACAGAGACACAGTAAAACAGCAAACATTTGATTTTCTTTGTTTCAACTGTGTTTGTTACATTGATTTATACCTTCCATAATGATTATTGCTAGTGTCTGTAGGCTTTGACAGAATCTATGTAAAACATAATAATTATTATAAAGGAGAACCCTGAATGAGTCTAACAGGAGTTGAAGGACATTTGCAGCTCAGTGTGGAAGACAAAGTGTGAAGGCCTATGTTCCATTTCTAACAAATACTTTATTTTAATTAAAATTCAAAGATTTAAATTCCACGTGCTTAACTACCGTGAATACATTCTTTTTATTGAGAAGCATAGATTATTGCACATAAACTACAATGACTAAATCTTCACAAAAAATAAAACAAACTTCTTTCCCATGCAAGAGAGAGAAAGAGAAGGAGACAAGTTTGCTATTCACTCTTGTCCTTATGGCACTGAGAGTTAAGGAAAAAATGAAAATCTTCAAAACTTACTTGTTTGTAAATAACCCAACTCCACAGTTGAGATATACAGCGCTTCTATCTTCCCTCACCATTAATTACAAGCAAATGCATCTTTCTTTTGTGGGTCTGAAGTTTGTTGCTATTATTATTAGTTGAGTTACGTTCAAACTCCAGCCACAAGAAAAAAGAGGAAGCAGCATTGAAATTCATCTCACAGTCCAGAATTTACTTAACGGCCAGCCTGTGCACTGTGATAAACGGAATGATGATCCGGCAACATGTCTTTATCCATGGTTTGCTTTAATTAACGCTGGCTTGTTTGTTGAAAAGATGATTAATATGCCAATGGAAATTGCATAATTGAATACCACAACACTGGCACAATCAGAAAGACACATGCAGTTTTTTTGATTAACATTTATTATTATTATTATTGTGCTTTTTAATGTACTCTTCTCACTATGAAATGATGCTGTCTTTGACCAAGAGGTGAAAGGAAACAGGGTCGAGGGCAGGCAACTCCATAAGCAAGAGGAAAATACAAGGTGGCTTAATCTGATCGAAGCCATCCTTCAGTTCTAATGGTCTTCAGAATTTCAAAAGGCAGCAACCTCCAAACAGCGGCATGTGCCCGCCGAGCACAAAGAGGGTTATTCTCTAAAACCACAAGAGATTTTCATAAGTTCAAGAATAATGAAATGACTTAGCGTTTAAAGGTTTTTGGTATGAAATGACTTTTTTTTAAGTATGTCATTTTTTATAATTTTGAAATTTTGGAAAAATATCTTAGAATCTGATCTTTTGAAATTGTAATTTTTGGCTAGTTACGTATCAGAAACTGCTCTCAGCAAGTAATCTGAGAAATATAAGTATAGTTCATAAATCATTTTACATCAAATTTTCACTTTGTTTTTATTTCATTTATATAAGTGAGCACTTTCTGTTGCCTGTACACACAGGCCTGGCTCTAAGATTAGGGTTAAAGTGTAAGTGAAGAAGGTGTTGGGGACTACAGGAGTGGAGGGAGGGGAGACTGTAACCAGCATATATCGTATGAGAAAAAGCTACTTCAAGACAAAACTAAAAAACAGAACACAAGCGAGAAAGCACAGCCGCCTTCGGACTGCTCATTTGATGGATATGCTTCTTATATCATATACTAAAATAAATTTGGATTCTCTTTTCAGAGTTAGCTCAGTTCCTTTTGTTTAGATTGAAAGCAGACAATCAAGTACACATATGTCTAAAATGTATGTTTATGTCTCAGTTAGTTATTTACAACAGCTGTCCCCCTACCTACCGCTTTGGGGACTAAGATGTTTTGGTGGCTCCGATCCACTGCTGACGTAGACATGTTGTCATACAGAATTTTTCTATGACTAGAATGTTAACTTGGTAGAAAGTCTACATAGATTTTATAACGCCATTTCAGTAAAAACAAATTCAAGCTCAAAATGGAAAAGACATTTACTAACCTTTAAACTTGTTCAGTGGTCATATCTTTTACTACTTCTTTGATAATTTTATACATGGTATTCTGATCATACTGACCCCCAACTCCTCCCAGAATCACCTTTAACCTCTGGACCCCTCAACTTCACGATCTCTTTTAAAAAATAATCCCTTGTGCCTGCTTTTTGCTACCCATATATTCTGATTGTGGAAACTTGCCCTGGACCAGAGCCTACATCCTAGGGCCACACCCTTAAAGAAAGCCGGCTCTTTCTCTCCATGTCACTACCAGCTGCCATCTCTCTTCAGACAAGGATAGGCTCCCAGGCTACCTCCATACTACACAAAAAGAGCTACACAAAAGCCAAATGAAATAACTAGTGTTTAGTGTCCTTTGTTAAAAGGACATCTTCAGATGTTTGGCCTATGCTGAAAGCATGCATGTCAGAATGTGACAAAGGAATCCAAATGTTGACATTTCCTCAGCAAAAGTGAGAAGACCGCTTTACAATACAGTCTTTGGTTATAATAACTAATGATACCATGCATTTTAGTGAGTTCCTTCTTAATGGAGAATAGTGACCACATATTTTTTTATATTGTACATGTTCTTATTGTTGGAGCTGTGGCGCCAGGGCCATACACTCACACTCTAGGCTCTGTCTGTGTTCATCTTCTTCACTGTAATCTTAGTTTTAGTACCCTGTTGAAAAGTATATCCTTCCATTATACCATGGTAGCTACATTAGGCCAGAAGCAAATACTCCATTTTAGGTAGCTTATGATTATTGGAGATAATTTTGAAGTTAATGACAAAGTGATTTTAAAACAATTAAAAGTAATGTGTTTCCCAGTGGAGAATGGAGGTGAAGATAATCTACATTGGACAAGAGAAGGACAAGACTTCCGTAAAAGACAGTGTGTCCAACCAAGGAAGACACTTACAGGTCCACCGGGCCCACCATGTTCATACAGAGTCTTTGCTCCTCCAATTCCATGTCTGAGATGACTGCCCTACCCTCTTTGATCCTGTCTTTCCTCCTCTGAAAAGTCCCAAGAACAGAGCTCCAAATGTGACAGTAATTTTTTGTTGCCATTATTCTATCCCCGACTTTCTTTATGATCTCACAGTGTCCCTGGTTTGTAGTAAAGCATGTGGTTACTTGAAATAAATGCAATATTGTTCAACCTCATATGCAGGCAAGAGTGGCTGTGAAGAGGCCTCTATAAAAGGGAAGAGAGAGCTATCCTTTGCTCTTGTGTCCTTCCTACCTGATGGAGCTAGAAGTAGCAGCTTCGGTGTGAGCTGCTATTGTGGCCTTTGAGGGGGAAATGCATGGTTGAAGGTGATGCAACAGCATAGCAGTGAACACTGATGCCTCACAACCATTGGTTAGTCACTCTATTCTTTATAGATACGAAAGAGATCAACTTTCTTTCTTATAGAATTTGCTGTTGTTTGGGGATTTAATTTTCTGCAGCTGAAACAAATAGTAAATAGTAACATAATCTTAAAGTGTGTGCTAGATGTCAGTAGATCATAATGTATCAATGAAATTCATCGGTTGTAACATATGTACTTCATTGCAGTGAAAGATGGCAGCATCTAGGAAGAGGCAGTATATTAATCCTTTACTGTTTCTGTAAGTCTTGAGTGTTCTAAAACACACATCTGTATATGGTTTCTACATAATTTAATGTATATTAAACCAAGAGTTTAACTAGACCAGTGTAACACAGACATAAATATCACTCAGTACAAAGTTAGTTACTGACAACTCTGGTGTGTGTAGTTGTCCACTATCTTAAAGGTAATACTAAAAACAGAGATTTATTTAATCTGTTTAACTATGTGTGCATGTGTATGCATGCATGTATATGTATGTGTGTATGTGTGTTTGTTTCTCCTATGTGTCAGGCACTGTTTTGGTCAAGGCTTAGTAAAATCTGACTCGCCATCTTTAGTCTTTCCCAATCATTCACTGGAGCACACACATGTTCATTCCCTTACAAATTTTTGTTGCTGCTTTTACCCAAGCCTTGAGTTTTTATTCTCAACCATTTCTTTGCAGAAGCCATGCCCTGTTTCAGTAACCACAAAGCTTGCATTATGTAATTTACATGTATAACACAACACACTGAATTTTTCTTTAAAGACCCTCTTGGAAGATGAGTTAATCAGCTTTGGTAACTGACAAGTTCTCACTACTCCTTCATCAGGAACATACCTACATCCTATCTGTAAGGAATGACATAGTCTCAATTAACTCTATTGTGATGTAATTAAACCCCTAAATTTGAATACAGCCTGTCTAATCCTGTCTCACATAACCCAGGTTCCCTTGTACCTTAATCAGAGAGAAAAAAAGTTACATGTTACAAAGGCAAACACAAATCAACACTGGGTCTATCTTCCAAATATACTAACTTGAAATAAAGGAATTGTCATCCTGGTATATGCATCTGTCTCTTGTGAGCTGTTTGGTATATGCTCTGCCTTTACATATGAAGCTTCTCCATATCAATTTTACCTAATCAATCAGTTAATCATATTCTTATGTTGTAGAAATATCAATGATAACTTTGGGTACTGCGTTTCCTTTCAACCCTCCAGAGTCTTCGGAAGGTGGGAGAAGGCCCAGATTTCTTCTTAAGCCGGACAGAAACACAGACATGGGGAGGGAGAGGGAACGGCTTCTTCTGCAAAGGTTTTACACACTAATTTCAAAGGCCAGTCACTGATAACACATGTACATGTCACACTCTGTGTAGCAAAACTAAAACATTAAGCTGTTACCAGGTAGGTACTTACTAAGAGTAGAGCCTACTCTACAAGATCTGAGTGACTTATTGGAGACAACTACCTCCTTAATCCTACATGTGGACTATGAGTCAGAAAGCAGGGAAAATGACAAACAGGAAGGTCTGTCACTGAAAGAGAGATGTTTTCTCATCCTTGGACCCACATTTCACGTGAATCACCCCGTCTGTGGACCACATGCTAATGAACTTTCCCTGGTGTCTGTAGCAAGCTGTGCCTGGTGTAATACATGGTCGGCATTAAGTCATGATTTTCCACTGAAGCCTCAACTTATTTTCTCAAAAAGGCAGCTCATTTTCCAAGTGGGTTCCCTGGTAATGGGAACAAGGACTGTCTCTGACATGAACTCAGTGGCTGGCTCTTTGATCACCTCCCCCCTGGTGTATGCAGCTTTGCCAGGCCACAGAGGAAGATAGTGCAGCCAATCCTGATGAGACCTGATAGACTATGGGAGGGGAGGAGGATCTCCCCTATCAGGGGACTAGGGAAGGGGCATGGGAGGAAATCAGGGAGGGAAGGTGGGATTGGGAGGGGATGGAGAAGGGACTACAGCTGGGATACAAAATGAATAAACTGTAATTAATAATAAATAAATAAATATTAAAAAGGCAGCTCATACTTTTCCTTTCCTCCTGTTATTGTGACAGTACCTTGCCAGTCAACTTGGCTAGAGCCTCTCACTCTAATCCTTTCTTCAACATTGATGTCCTAGTAAGTGCTGCTCTTTTCAGAGTCCAATTTCTCTCTTTACTCAACAGCCTCATCTGTTGTCTTTGTTCTCAAAACCTCGACGATATCAAATGTCTCTTCAGGTCCCTCTTCCCAAGCCCTGTCTTGTTTCAGTTTCTACGTGCAGAGCCCAGGCTTATGCCCCTCTTCACAAAAATGATTGTAATGGCAATCTTGTCCAAAGGCTCATCTGACTCTATATTTGCATGTGTGTGTGTGTCTGGGCGGATTTACATGCATCACATATGCACACACCCACACAGTTGTAAGGGCCAGAGAGCATTGGATTCCCTGGAAGCGGAATTGTACATAGTTGTGAACTGATTGACATGCTAGGAACTGAGCTGAGTCATCCACGAGAAGAGTGATGCCCTTCACTGCTGGGCCGCATCTCCAGGCCCTCATTGTCACTCAAAATTACATTCTACATGTGTGGCGACTTACGAGCTGGCTGTGGTACTCCATGTTGCAATTAACCAGGGTCTTTGTGGTTATATGTTGTCAACAACAAAAACTTAGATAATTTCACGAAGCCAGAGTTTTCTAAGATTAAACTTACCAACATAGACCTGTGACAAATTCACTGACAACAGACAGTTGAATGTAGCCAGTTTATTATTCTACAGAAAGGACCTGCCCTATCAGTGGACTGGGGAAGGGACATGGGAGGAGAAGAGGGAGGGAGGGCCAGATTGGGAGGGGACGAGGGAGGGGGGCTACAGCAGGGATACAAGGTGAATAAATTGTAATTAATAAAAAATTAAAAGAACCGAATAAAATGTGTTTTAAGCTGAATAGACCTGAAGTTCTCTCACTAAAAAAGCACTCCAGAGAAGTATAATAATTGATCTCAAAAATAGAAATTGGAAGTGAACTATAAGAAACAATGCACAAGAGTGCAGGGGGATAGCCAGAAAGCATAAGAAAGTATTTAAATACATATTTCTAAATAACATCATTTTTGATAAAACTAGAAAAATGATATAAAATTTCTGAAAGAAAGAAAGAAAAAACCTCCCAGGTTGCCCTAGGTAATTGTACTAGTGTCTTTGGAAATTTTGAAAGAAGATTTTAAATATCTAACAAAGATTACTGAAGTAATAATTCTTTATGAAAGTGTCTTGTTTTCACTCAACAGTGTCTTCTCAGAACACAGAAAGTAAAATTTAAGTGAGTGATTCAAATTCGACAAATTTAGGCTTATAATGAGTAGCTCATGAGTAGCTCAGTGTTGCCAAACTTGGCAAATCACACCACAGAATAGGAGATGACCTGAAGACCATATAACCTGCTCCACGAGCGTTTGCAGTAAACCAGATGTCCCAGAGTCCACGTGCAATGCTCACAACTGCCTCTCCACTCAGACCCAGTACATGGGCGCTGAGGACCAATCTTTCCCAAGATATGTGACAGGAAATGGTTTTTGTTCATGAGATGTCATAAGTTTGAATATCTTTATTTTCCAGGACTACTTTCCCAGTTTGCACTAAATGATACCCTTGTCGGGCCTCAGTGGGGTTAGAACCAATATAAAGAGGTTTGTGTTTCCTTGGGGCAGAAACTACATGCTCACTTACCCATTTACAATGACTTCTTACAATGTAACTACAATGGTCTCATTAGTGGCTGATACCCCATTGCATTTCCCCCAGCTTCATATGTTCAAAGCCAGAATCCCCCTGCGACAGTACTTGACTGTAGTAGTTAAGGTTCCATGAGCCAAGTGACTCACCATCAGCATTGAATAAAATGGCTTAGATACCATAAGACATAGAGACCAGAGTCTCTGCTTTGAGGAAATGCCATGCAAATACCCGCCTAAAAGCTGGCTACCTGTAACCAGGTGAAGAACTCTCGTCAGACCATCCTAACACAGGGACTTTAAGTCTCTCGAACTATGAGGAAATGAATTTCTGTTATTTAAGCCTCTCAGTCTAAGGCATTTTATTACAGTAACTCTGGCACTAATGTAGTGGGAAGCAAATAATAAAAAATAAAATAAGCAGTATAGTTCATGTATTTAGTACTATATTTAGTAATAATTTAGACACCTAAAGGCTGACATCTCAGGCCCAGGAAACCACTCATGTTCTGTGACCAGGTACTTTGTGAACTACATTATTTTGAGTGCAAATACATTAGAGACATTGTTAAGCTAACAAGCCTCTGTTGCCTGCATTATTACTTATAAAAATATTTATTTTCCCAGATGGAACCTTTAGAATCTTTGAAAAAATATCCCATATTGACCAAGTCTAGTCTGGAGCCATACTCATTCTATGAACACAATAAATTCTAATTGACTAATGATTAAGGTTTATTGGATACTAAAGATTTAATTAAAATCATTCTACAACTACAGCCTTTGAGGTAACACACACACACACACACACACACACACACACACACACACACACACCAAGAATATAGAACAATGCTGGGGCCAGTAAGGGAGCATGTATAGATGGAGTCCTACAGTAGAAAGTGCTGCACACTGTAACAGCTGAGTAATTGGATAAGAGTGAATCAGGGCAGGCAAAAGATGAAGAAAAGAGCCGCAAATTACATCACACGTCCATCTGACACTACCTACTCCAGACGACAAGTATGTTATACCGTTTTCATCACAAAGTAAGATGCAGAACATACGACTTACAGTAGCCAACAGTGGCACGAGCAGCTGATCACTACAGGCAAAGCCTCTCCCAAGCAGTGCATCACCATCATCACCTACCCCACACTGACTGCACTCACATCTCACTGCTAATAGGCTCCCTGCACGGTGCTCACAGCACAGCTCAAGAGACTCACCAGGAGCTCAGTGGCTGCATTGATGCAATGTAGTAAAAGCCAATTTGCAACTGAGCAAGACTAACCTAAGACAGGTAGCTGTGACACAAATGAAAAAGCGGGATGAATTCTGAACGGCACCCCTGTTCAATTCTAGCGCTGGCACATCAAAACAATACGAAGCCAAAAGCCCTCCAGGCAGGAAGTTATGATAGTTGTTAACATGTTTCAAAAGATACCTCCAGGTTAGAGAAAAAGAATGTCTTATATTTTCTCAAACAAATTAGCTTCTAACGTCTTTCAGTTTAAACCTTTTCACGTTCTATGTTTCCAGGAACAATAGAATGAACTGGGAATTTGTCTCTTTTAGGAGGCTGAGTCCTAAGCACAATGCTCCCACAATTCCAGCATCAAATATTTAACTAGCTGCACACGTTCCAACCACGTTGCCTGCATTGAAAATGAATTATGTAATTGTTTTACCACAGTGTGTGTGTGTGTGTGTGTGTGTGTGTGTGTGTGTGTGTATAGTTTGGATAAAAAGGTAAGTTTGATTATTACCTTTTGTACAGACGATAAAAAACTAGGAGCTAGAACTCACTTAAAAATGTTTTGAATTGCAAAGAACTTGCAGCCAAATGTATAAATAAGTAAAAGGTTTAAAATGCAGGCCAAATATTAAACAGCAAATTTTAAATAAAATATTTTATCATAAAATGTAATAAAATAGAACACCTGCTATGTCCTTTCTTAGTTTCTTACAATCATGCATGATTTTATATATTATATTAAATTCGGAATTTTAATAATTTTTATGTTCTTTTATGTGCTTGGGTTTTGTATACATGTATGTCTATACATGTATGTTCATGAAGTGTCATGGAGGCCAGAAGAGAAGCTTTGATTCCCTGAAACGGGTGTTATACATACATGTTGTAAGCTGCCATGTGGGTAATAGGAGTGAAACCTGAATCCTCTGGAAAAGAAGCCTCTGGCCCTAAGCACTTAGCAATCTCTTCAGCCCCATAGATCAGAATTTTAAGCTTCAATCTAAGTATAACAAATTTGGGTCAAAGGATAATTAATTGAAGATCTAGAATCAGAGTCTCCCCATCAGCATGTAAGCTAAAATCATTACGAACAACTTATGAATCTCTAGAAGATTCAGCTTAAAAGAGAGAAACACAGCTTTTGTCTACACCACTCCCACGTATGTACAGATTACTGCTGTTGTGTTATGGAGAACAGACTGAAAAGTGAACGAATACTGGAGCATCCTCCAGCCTTCGTTGTTCCCATGAACATCACTTTGTGGTCAAAACTGAACAGACACTTGAGATCATCTCCAAGAGCAGCTCAGCCACGGCCTTTGCCAGCATCTACGGAAGGATCAGCCTCTCAGGCAGTGATTCTTGCGTGGGCATTATCAGAACTGCCCCAGGCAGCACAGGGAGAAGACACTCATTATTAAAGCACCCCTCCATTAGAGTTGACAGAACAAGGCCTGGGAATCTTCCAGTTTGCCTCTCCAAGGTGTCTCCCAACACTAACTAACCAGGGTTTCAGGGAAAAAGTCGGGCGCTTTTAGTAAGTCACACACTGTGAGAGTGAATAGTGAAAGCTGCTTCCTCTCTATCTGGACAGTAGCACTCATGAAGCAGCCCTGTCAGGAAGGGCGTTATCTTTGCCGTCCCTGGCTCTGCTGTAGGCACTTTCGCCCATTCTGGGGAAAATAGCAAACAATAATTTCTGTTGACACATCATTCTTTATACAGGAAGTCATACTAGCAGAAACAGTTTAAAACATATCTGAAGATCATTTAGCAGTACAATTTCCACAGGAAGCTTAATATGCATTATTGTTCAATCTTTGAATCGGTGTGAACTGATATTTGATAATAGAAACAAGGAAGCATTGCACCCAAGGAGATAATTATCCAAAGCCACATTAACAAATGGGCCAGAGTTGAGTAGTGGCCCTAGAGCTGAGGTGTGTAAGCCCCGTTTCCCTTGTTCAGTCTATAAAGTGGAAGATGTCCAAACAGGAAAAGCATGACAGAGAACTACATTAAATGTTCACAATTGTTCTGCCTGATTGGACTACAATTCCATGTTGTAATTTTTTAAAAGAAAATTAATTTCTTCTGGACCCAACAGACAACACCTCAAAGAGACTAAACTAACTGTCCACTAAGGAAAAAAAGTTATATTCCTCAATTGAGACACTTAGAAATAGAAAGTTTTCATCATCAAGCAAGCCAAAGGAGTGGAGACATTTCCTAGGCCCAGATGTCTCACTAGCTGGCTATAAAATTGTAAGGGACACATGCAAATTATCTAGACCTAAATCTCTTTAGATCGAGTTGAAGAATTGACGACAATACCTCATATAAATACACAAAGATACTGCCGTACTATCTCTCTTTCAGGATCACCCTTAGTAACCACTTCTTAATAGAAAGTTCTAGAAAATCATTTGCTACTTTTTTCAATAAATATCTATTACATCTCCTTCTCATAGAACATTACTTAACTTTGATGAATCCTATGGGAGGCAGTTTTTAATTTCCTTCCCATGATGGTTCCAGATTAAAATTGTCTGTGGATAATTATTTCAACATCTCAAAAGAAAACTAAGCAAGTTCCCAGTTATTGAAAATTCTGCCCTGTATATAAGGAATAGGGACATATAACTCAAGATTATACTCACTCTGAGCATACTCCCACCATCACCTGCAAACTCCATAGTCCTTTCTCCAACCAACATTCCTATTTGAGACTCCTTTTTCCAATGGAGATTTTTAGGCAGAAAAGTGTAACAGGTTGAGCTCTTTGCTCAATGCGTATTCACTGCCTATTTTGACTTTTACACATTGATAATTTTGGAGGAAGCAAAATAAACGTTCAATCCCACTCCACTTTCTTCATGTGGGGAATGATGGAAATTGCCAGACAGTCTCAGGGATGAAAAGTGCTAGGAAGGTGGAGATATCAAAGGACTAAGTGGATTGGCGATAGAGTTATAATCAAACCATTCAGAGGAAAAGACTCTCAAGAACAATTAAAAGTCACTTTTGTTCTGCAAAATAGAAGCACATGGCAAGTCAAAGACTAAATATTTATGACAAATCCTGACCATTGTGACTCTTACATGCATACATAAATATATTCTTTTATTTGCCATTTCAAGATGCATCCTTGGAAACTTGCTTTAAAAATGACTTTTTTTTTTTGTAGTAAAAGAGAAGCATCTCTAAATCAAGAAGCAAACAGGCAAAACTTCTCTTAAAGGTTTACAATGGCTGAATTTCATTTTTCCCCACTTACCTATGAATCTAGCCTCTAATGACTTATAAACATGATGTTAAAAATGTCTTTCAGATTCACTTGACAAGTTCCTAACCATGCATGTCCAAAGCTATCTCATATCCAGCCATGCTCCCCTGAGCTAGAATCCTTTTAGGACTTCTGAATTTTCTTTTCTTTCAGGATCATACCCGGATTTTTGACTCTTTCTCAGCATATCATGGGCAAAAAGCAACAAAGGAGTTCCATTTCTGCTGACAGCTGGTGCTTTCTGTAAGCTGTGCACATTCCAGCAGTGGAGAATTAGTGATATTTATTTATGTGTACATGAGGGCTAGGAGGGAACATCAGAATCTCTCTTAATTTTTAGGTCAAACATAACTTCAAACTAACCATTCGTCCAGGGTCAAAACAGTGGGAAGCAGAGAGCTACTTTACAAGAGGTTAGGGGTTCTCCTTGGAAAGGTTGACTCATGGTTATAAAATTAGAGTAGGAAGAATTAAAATGATTATGCTCTAAAAATGACTTAGTAGAAGTGACAGGGTTGTTTTTAACCTAAATATTTTTTAAGTACCAAATTTGTCACTCTTCTAAGTTATATGTTACAAACTGTAAAATCTCTTTATTGCAGCCATAAAAGAAATGAAGCACTTTTAGCCAGTGCTTTTCAGTAAATCAGAACTTTGTATTAAATCCACATTTTATTTGCTTATATGGACATTCTTTATTTTGACTGAATTGGTATAAATTGCTGAATCCCAGAAGGAGGTGTTTTTGAGGAGTCCCTATTGGTCTTTGGAAGTGATTTCCCTTGGGACAACTGACATGAGAAACCTTTGGGTGAAAAAAAGGAACAATGGCAGGTAAAAACATTTGCTATGCTTGAGTTGAGGGAAGTCGTATTCATCCAGGATGGATGTTTGTCAAGCCACACACTCCCACATGATGACTTCTGGCCTCAACCAATCACAGATGCCTTTAATTGCCTTGATTTTAAATATTCACCTATTAGGTTTGCAAAGTGTTACGTAATTGCTTATTAGCTAATGGATGGTGGTTAATGATCAGTTATAAAATTAGATTATTAAAAGATAAATGATGTAAGTTTTCCATAGATTTCTCATTTTTTTATATAGGAGGACCTGTGTGTGTGTGTGTGTTTTTTTTTTTTAATCAGTTGCTTCTTTCTCACTTTATTTTAAACATTATCAGTGAAAAGATAGGAAGGAAACCCAAAGCAAGAAAGAATATCACAAATCTTTCTTATCTTGCTTCTCATTAGCATCTCAGTTAATGTTAGCTACCTTTTGAACTGTTGAAGTAGGTTGCTTTATTCACAGTGGATTTATATTCTTCCTGGGTACTGTCAAAATGAAGACTGTAAGCTGTCGCCATAATTTTTTTTTCTTTTTTGTCAAACTTAAAGCAATGTGACTCAATGACTGTCCTCTGTAGGACATTTTCCTTGAGCATAAAGAGCAGTTTTAAATAAACATAAACACAGAGAAAGGCAAATTCAAAAACGGAAACACCAAATCTAATAGCAAACATCGTAGATTTTACTCGGGAGCATATCCAGTAGTCAGAAAGATGGCTTAGTCACTTTGCTAATGGACTATCAAGTATATCATCGTAATCTAATATAAATCAATTACAACTCAGCCACTACAGTAGTAAAACTGCCATATGACAGGGTAGCCTGTTTGAGGCAATAGAACCTTGTTTAAGTGCTTTGGAACTTTTCCAATCTAAGCTGCAAAACTAAACTACAAAGTCAATTCTATCCTTTCTCCATTACTGAAAGTGTGTTTGCATGGGTGTTTTTTTAAAATATTATTTGCATATATGCATAGTTATTTAATCATCCATCAGAAAATATTACACATTGATAATAAATCTATTAATATAAATATTTTTCTGAGTGTCCAAAGCTGAAGGCTTTGGAATTTGGTGGATTGTACAATCTTATATTTCTGATACTCTATGGGAGTTTCCCACTAAATAGAAAAGATTCTTAAAATAGCAATCTTGATTCAAAAGCCTCTAAAGACTGTCCCTGGTACTCTTCAAGTATTTTGTGGCATAGCTTATTATTTTCTTTTATTCTCATTATGCCATATTTAAGTAAATCTCAAATATCTAAATATTGATTAAGCTTTACTGTGTTGGAGGTGCCGTGATGGGCACAATTGGTGAAATGAAGAAGTAGTCAGCCAGTTAAGGAGATAAGCCATACACATGTAAAACATTTCAAATAAGACTGTAAGCATCAACTTACAACAATAAGAGATAAAATGTCACAATGGCATTTGATTAATTTCCAAATAAATTATATGAAGTGCTGTTGTCACGGGGGCTCCCTGGAGAGAAAGGGGAATCATAGGAAACCCTGAGTTGGGTCTTTAAAGATGAGACCATTTATCAGTCTAGGGGAAAGACGTGTCCCAGGTGAATGAAATCAAAAGGCTAATAAATCCTAAATGCAGGGAGTACCCAGGAGGCAAAGGCCAGCTATTTTTCAAATTTAAGTGGTTTCCAGTTGTAGAGATTAAGTTGTATTAACTCTAAGAGTAATGAGTTGATGGCATGAATTCTGTGATGTTGCATAGGAAAAAAATATTTTCTAAAGAAACTATAAAGGGTTGATTGGAATGGAGCAGAGAACAAACAGCATAGTCACTTCAGATTTTTTAAATCACTTTCTTAGTGTTTTAACATGGCAGAATCTACCAAATGATAAGAGAAGGATAATGCCTTATTTCCTGAAGTTCTACATTATTTAGATACTTTGAAAGCATAAGTGTGAAGCTTCAAGTTTATTCATCTCTGTTTAAATTTGTAGCTCTTTCTATTGGCTTTCAAAGATCACTGTGCATAACACTTTATGTATTTTTAAGATCTGCTTTATCTGCGAAAGTACTCAAACAATTTAATGACCACGTTTTATGAGACTAAGGTCTAGAAAATCAGGGTCTTGGGTAACAATACAAAGGATTCAGCAAGCAAAATCTTGTCAGTTGGATCTAAAGGAACGTATCTGGGTACATTAAATTTAATGGTGATTTTAGTAAAGTTACAGTTAAGTGGAGTTTCTTCTGTTGCAGGGATAAAATTCCATGTATAAGAGAAGAGCTGACGGTAATGAAAACTAAAAAAGGGGTGCTCACTAGGCAAACTTTAGCTCGGAAAATATGGAAAGGACTCTGCTTAGACACCTTCTCCCCCAACTTCACACACTCCCTAGCTGGTCCTGAGTCTGTTAGAGAAGAAAATTAGGGCTTGACCTGTGCCTCTCTGCATTCTGATAATCAGACTTGACATGCTCTTAATCCTGCCATGAAGTAACACAGGGAGAGCCTCCCTGTGTCAGAAGTATGCTGCTCAATCACAGACATGAAGTGATACAACCTCACTTGGAAAGCTGATGGAGTCAGTGAGCTTCTTCAGGATTGTGACTACGGAAAGTGCATCACCATGATAACCCCAAGGCAGCATGCTTCTGTCTCTCCCAGCCACACAATTAGCAGCAGGAGCTAAATTTAATGCTCATCTTTGTGCCCTTGAACCTTGTATACATGTAATAAATGTGTGACACCAACCATACATACGGAAAAACTGTTGCCAAGCTCACTTTTATTCTAGCGATGGCAGCTAGAAGACCCATCTGATGCCAAAAAATTCAAACACAGAAGCCAATGAGAAAGCATGCTTGGTAGAGTAGGAAGCAGGAACTTAATAAAATAGAGGGAAATGCTTAAGGATAAACAGAAACTGCTCCTAATCATAAACTTAGAGAAAAGATTTTAACTTTAAAATAAGCAATAAAGCCATTAAGAGCCTTGCTGAACCCAGCAAAAGTAATATGCTTTTGTAAACATGTAACGCATTATTTTTAGAGAAAATACTGATGTTGATAGGGAATTTAAAATAGTTTTATATTCAATAATATTTAATACAAAATAATGTTTTGAATTATCAACAAGAAATGTGAGACTAACTAATTAATATTGATCAATAAAAATATGTGCTTAAAACTTGTTGGAGGTAAATTGATAAGTAGACGAAGAGTAAAGAAAACCAACTACCATTATATTATGATTAGTACTCTTAGGTACTAGTTCCTTAGCTTACATGTATGAAAATATTCAATATTATCTGTAATCCTGACAAGATCATTTTTATGATAACTATACTGAGGCAGAAAAAATGTTGACTTAGCAACCATCACCTGTGTGGTTCTTCATCTCAACTTAAGAGTGGAAAAGGGGGAAATATGAAGTAGAGATTAAAAAGCCAACTGCTTTTAAATATTATGGATATATCATGTTTAATAGGCTGTGTTTGTGAACTTCTGAGATGGCTATTATATTTGGCACGACTTTCATACAAGTAGCTTACAGTCATTATTTCAATATTTTAAATAGTTACCAAGTATTGAAAAGGGATGGTTTGTAATTGAAACAATAATAAGACCTGGGTACTCTCGAGTATTTGTTTTGAACTAAGTCCTTTGTGAAGGTCGGTGTGTGGAGAGCGTTCATAAACTTGTGTAAGCCTCAGAAAAGATAGCTAATTACTAAAACATGGGATCATGTTGACATTATTGTGTTTAGAAACTGTGTTAGACACAACTTTTCAAAACGAAACTCAACTGTAGAATGTCCATAGCAAACATTAGTTTTTCTATTTCTTGTTGGTACAGTTAGAGTCTACTCTTTGTTTGCAGATGAGGAAAGTGAGGGACTTGTGGAAATCTCCAGACCTAGGAAATGAAAAAAAAATTATTTGAAATTGTTAATAAGCCTTCCACCACCAGTGACTGTGCAATAAATCTATACGGAATGTATACATGCACAAATGCACACGTGAACTGGGACGAGATGAGCATTTAAAGGAGAAATTATAGGCCTAGCAGGACCAATCACTGGATAAATGCACTTGCAATCATGCCTGATTATCTGAGTTCAATCCCTGGAATCTACACTGTAGAAGGAGAGAAGCAGTTCTCATAAGTTATCCTCTGACTTTCACATGTATGATCTGGTATGCTCACTCATACATACACACACACAACAGTGTTTATACATACATGTAGGTATGTACAAGCACACATATACACACAAAACATGCACACATAAATGTACCATTCATTTTCTTTTTTTTTTTTTTTTTCAATGCAGTTTATTCAGGAACATTGAACAATCCTCGGACCCCGGGGAAAGCCAGCCCACAGCTTAAATAGCCTCTGGGTAGCCAACCCAGGCGTGCCACGGGGGCAATGCAGATAGGTCCACATACATGGAAGCAAGCCAGATTCTCGGCCTTAGCCAAATGTGGAGTTGTTCGTGACAGAGAGCACTCACCATCGGGAAGGTGGGAGGCGGAAACCAGCTCCATCTTTAAGGCATAGCATTCCGCAGCTCTCTACAGTTCCCCCTTTTTGTTTTAGATGCATCAGGCAAGAGTAGAGGTCTGATCTCTGATATTAGAAATAAATTGGGACTTTGTACAGATGTTCATTTAGGTGTCATCCACCCAAAGAGCATCAGACCTGTCCGATACCTTTTTCTCAGAGGCGGGACCTGGGGCATCAACCCGCATGCAATCAGACATGCTCTTCTCTGGGTCCAAAGCGGCTGACCCTGAGTGCAGTGCTTAGCCTCGCATCCTGAGCGTATCATTTTAGCTTTTTATGGTATCCAACCATGCTTGGGGAGAATGTCCTGCTTCAATGGCTGTAAAGGCCTGAATGATCATGGCTGCATCACACTGTTGTGAGACTCTAATCTTGCATATATACCACAGGCAAACCAAGGAGACCAACACCAGTAGGCCTGCTAACACTCCCATGCCCGCCCATTCCTTCAGATGATTCATGGCTGCAGCAATCCATGTTGATAATCCTCTGGCTAGTCCTGCGTCCACTCTTCGATAGCTCAGTTGGTAGAGCGGAGGACTGTACCATTCATTTTCAAAAGAAGAAATTAGAAGGTAGAAATTAGAGATGGAAACATTTTGAGAGTCTGTGATATAATGGAGAAAGAATATTCAGCATGGAGGGAAGTTTGAGGGAGTGTAAGAAATGCAAAAGAAAAAAAAGTTCATTACAGGAAGCCCTCACATAAGAGGAAGGCCATCTTCTTTTAATCACAAGCAGCAATTAATGTAAAAATGAGAACTCTGAAATATCAGAGATCACACTGAGAAAATTAAAACAGCATTAAAGCAGATTCACCTTGAAGTTGGGGAAACTTATTATGTAAGTGGGCAAAGATAATAGGAGAAAAAGTCTCATCACAAGACACCATGATCAAAGTGGTTAGAGTACCTCTAAGCTACAATGTTTCCAGATTTGTATGCTCTGAGCACGTTCCCTGTTCGGCTCCACATTACTGTTTTCTCCCTATGGGACAAGTGAGAGCTTGAATTTACAAAGGTCCCCAGGGGAGGAATGCTCACATGAAAACTGCTGTGCGTTGAGCAGAAAAGTTGACAGCAAAGAGGGAAGTTGGTTTGTGGCTCTGATTATAGAATGGGAAGAGTACTGTGAGACTTCAGATACAAGGTTATTGGCAAAGAGATGAAAATTAGCAATAACTTAGATTTGTAACATTTCCAATACAGAGTAATGCCGTGCTTTTCAGGGTCTCACATTATTGAGAATATTGCTGGATGTCACTTACTAAGTGCCTGGCCCAGTGCCCATTATGAAATAAATGCATGCTGTAGCACATCTAGGGTTCTTTTAGAGTGATATAGCTACAGTGAACAGAGAGCATCTTTTCTACATCCTCATAATAAAGCAATGAGAAGCAAGAGAGATATTTGGAAATCAAAGTCATGGTAGATTATGTAGAGACAAATGTTAAAACTGCTTCCAGGATTTATATGGGCTCCTCAATGAGGGTGCAACAAAGCACAAATGGTTATCCACAGAGAAAGAAATTTTTAAGTAGCAACTCTCAAGTAATAGAGAGGAATAAAGCACAGCCTCATGGAAGAGAAGGCTGATGTAAATGAAGGCTTAATTCCTAAGAGGAGCACTCCTTGAGGACCTTGGAGCAAGGTCAGGAAGCAAACCACAGACAAAGAAAAAGAAAAAGAAAAAGGTATACATACAACCTTTCAGCAACCATGATGGTGGATTCAAGGGAATGTGAAATTATGTCACTGGTCACAGAGGAGGAGCAAATGCTTGGCTGAACACTAAGGGAGTGGAATAAATAGAAGGCTGGGGGAGTAAGGAAAGGATTTTGAACCAAGAAGATAAAAAGGGAGCCATTGATGTCAAAGATCACAGCTAAGAACAAGGGGAGGGAATAAAAGGTAGTAGAATCAGAGATTGGTGGGGAAATGAGAGAGCTGTCCTTCAAGATTTTGAAGGGAGTGACCAATGTGAGAAATACTTTTCAACTCATGCTGAGCACATTCCGTCTCCTAAGTCATGCTTTACCTTCTATAAAGCCATATCAATTTTATTTTCTTCAAACATTCTGCTTCTATATTTAAATATAAATATATCATTATAACAAATACAACATTATATAATGAAAAGATATGTCAGTAAAATGAGCCTCACTTTAAAATCATGTGACACAGCTCATGGCAATTAACTGGATTTTAATTAATTTTTACAAAGATGCAAAGTTCAGAAGAACAAGTGCACTTGGTAAGACCACAGTGTTCTCTCTAGTCCGCAGAGACATTTGCTGACTGGTTATTAGCTCACAGGGCTGCACAATGTTAACGCCAGAAGTTGTCCGTCATGGCTGTGCAAACATGGCTGAAGGACTGAACTTGCCAAGCCCATGTGGAATGTGACTTCTTTAAATAATTGGTGTGATCACTCCCATTGCACTATGGGAAAACTGAGGATCATAGAAAGACTCCTGTCCAAATTACCATCTATTCAAGAGTATTTGTTTCTATTTTAGTAAAACAATTTTTATTAGAATAAAAGAGTATTTATCAAATATGTAACTGACAGTGAGAATTCACATGATCTCCCTGTAGTCTCTCTTCAGTAGTTAAGGATATTGTTCAATCCCGAAAGGAGTCCTCCATCTACCCTTACCTGTGGGATTGCTAAAAGGAAGCCTGCACATTGCTGCACATAACCCTGACTAAATTCCACAACAGGCACACGACTGGGTCTCATTGGCTGACATAAAAAATACTCAATGCCGGAGAGATCAGGAAAAATTTCCAACTGGTATGCAACATTGATGTAGGATTTGAATCCAGTTTTATCTAAATAAAATTTTGTAATATTTGTCCTGAAAGCATCAACAGCCATAAGTCGCCTATAGTGTCAGAACAAAAGAAATCATCAAACTAAGAGAGCGACAGTAGCTTAAACAATCATTTAATTTAGCATCAACTCTGAAATGTACTAATGTGTTTATTAGTACTAAAGTGTTTTAAATGACCACGTAAAAATTAAACTTACAATCTAAAGTAAAAACAGTTCGGAATTAATAATGTGGGTTGTTTATGGCCCTTTTCCATATTTTATAAACCTCTGTGATGTAAGAAGAACCCATAAAATAACAATGAACAAAAGAATATGTGTAAACAGAAAGGACAATAAAATGAAAATAAAATAATAAAATTACTTATTTGTTAAATATGTATGACCAGCTTTGGAAATTGCAGATATCTTAAACATAAAAGTATGTGGGAATCTATAAAATTCACTGTTAATTAACTGGCATCTTACTGAAATTGCCTTAATTTATATTATTTATATTGATATTCTAAACTGTTTTGGCAATATTCAATATATATTCATGAAAATAGGATAATCTTATGACGTTCTATCATCTTCTCAGTTTCCACATGAATATGATATTAGGATAATCTTTTATAAGTAAAAAATGTTTACCACAGATGAGAAAAGATATCACAGCTAACACATTTATAGCCCTATAAAACAGAAATAACTTTGGCAAAGGAATTGTAATCACATTAAAATATTAAAAATTAAATGTAATGTCATAAAACCTTCACGTAAGAAAAGCCATGAAACGAACACTCTCATCATCCACATATAAGGAGGCAATGTTTTCAAAAGCCGTTATTTCCACCGTAGAAGGATAGAGACAACAGAGATTTCTCATTTTCAAAACGTTCTCATCTGAAAGGACAGGCAAATGTACTCAAATTGTGAAGTTTTTATCAAATTATTCTAATAGAAGAATCAGATTTGGCTTAACCAAATGAACTCTTTCTTAAAATCTTACCAACTTCTTGAGAAATGCCTAGTGACTTTTGTCAAATATTTAGATCACATCTCATCTGCTGGCATAGGGTTTTCAGAATTCAGAAGTGATGGCTCCCTCAAGATAAAACATATTAACTCTTAGAAAACACCACTGTACAGGAATAGCAACCACCTCACCGAGAGACCTGCCACATTCCTCTCTAGCAAATGCATCCAGACACACTGTGCGGCTTGCCATAGACACATATGCAAATTCTCGGGATGCTCTGCTTCATAATTCAAACGCTTATGTCACGCTATAGTCCAAATGTGAATATTTACGAGGTGAAAATATAAGATATAGAAGTATAATTTCTATTGATCTAGTTTTATTGTGCATTCACTTTGTACACTTAACATGACATAATTATTGAAAAATTCATTTCATGTAATGAATGAAAGGATCATCTTCAAGGTGAGACAATGCCACCCTTCTTTTATGACATATACAGACAGTGACACATGTAGCTAGACACAGTGCTAAAGGAAATTTGTCTAAAACAAATGATTTGTGTTAATTTGAATAATTTTGTCATCTTAGAACAAAATCCAATTGTTTTATAATTTTTCATCATGTATGGGACATTACAAAATCAGACAAACCCAGAGGTTAGGTTTATTTTCTTTTTCCTTGATAAATGTGGATGGATTTTATATGATAGAAGAAGAAAAAAAAAACAATAATGGAAAGTAAATCAATTGCAGCATTTGCCATTGCCCTGTATGTGACAGCAGGTAGCTTTCCACCCTCCTTCAACAAAAGGGTTAACTATAGACTTAGTTTCTGAGCAGTTTCAGACAAATTGCATGCAGCCCCAAAGTCTGTTTTCAAAAGTGGCTCCAGAGGAAGAAATTCGCTCACAGCCTCCCTCCCCCATCTTCCCTCCCTCACAATTGAGGCTTTCAATCCATGTGGACAGAGACAGATCACAGACATTGTTTGCTCTGGCTGACCAATCTCTGAGGCAGATTTTTTTTTCCCCTTCAAGATACTTCCTGTTACCAGCTTGAGGGCCTTCAATCAGCGCTGCTTTGATCTCTGCTGGAACTATAATTATTTAACATTGTTACATGGATTTCTATAATCCACCCCCCCATTAAATCCTTTTTACACCCTCATCTTCTGAGGCCTAATCTGCATCTGAACACTGAGTTTGTCTTCTCTGCTGGTCTCATCAGGAGCCTGCATTCTCCCAAGACTTGACTTGTGGTTTCTCTTCTCTCTTCCACTCTAATGAAATAATTTTCTTACAAATTGAAATCTGCAAAATGTAGTATGTATTTAGTGTAATTTTGAGAGAGCTATTGAGCTCTTACACCAGTGTCATCCAGTATTCCTATGACACCCCAACCCAGTTCTATGGAATTCATTCTCATAGTGGAACTTACATTAAAATAGTGATAAGCACATATTTGATTCTTTTCAAAGGGGATTTCTATGGAAATATCCCAAATAGAAAGTACCAAAAGCAAGAAGGTGGGAAAAACTCAGCAACAGTTTGTACTTTTAAAATTTCCTCTCTGGGAGGTAAATTGAGCAATTTTGAACGGGGCATAAAACTAAAAGATAGGAGACCCTCTGAGAACAAATTCTGAGGAAACGATTGTTGAGAACATCTATAGAGGTCTGTGGAAAGTAAGTCCCAAAAGAAAGAGGAGGGGAAAGAAATAGGGAGGCAATTGTGAAAATCCAAGAGGGCCTCTGGAAATAAAAAAGAAACAGTACAAAGAAGAGTGCCCTGGGGAGCTGCCAGGGTTTCACACTTTACTAATCCTGGCATGTGAGTGCATCACGAAAACCAGGAGAACCAGCTGGTGTAAAAATGGCTTTCTTCCCACTTGTAGGTGGAGCTTAATTTCTAGAGTCTTTCAGGATAGATGCTGAGAGGTAAACACAGAATTCTGATGAGAAAATAAAGACATAAGAGATGTGGTCATTTACCTATTTCTCTCGGCAGAAAAAATAAACTTAAAAGAATCATTTTAAAATGATTTACCTTTTGTGTCTGTGTATGTCCGTTTGTGTTCTCATGTGTCCCCCAGATATGCAGTTGCTCAGGAGGAAAATAAAAGATTTCAGAACCTTTGAAGTTAGACTTATAGGTGTTCGTAGTTTGCCTGATGTGAGTGTTGGGAACTGAACCTCAGTCCCCTGCAAGAGTAGCAAGTGATCTCAACTACTGAGCCATTTTCTGGTCCCTAAAGTAATCTTTGTAAAAAGTCAGAATTTCCTATCAATTTCCCTCAGCAAGAGGAGACTCAAGATCTCCTAGCTTAAACATGAAGGCTGAAATAACAAGATTTTGTAGTTGTGCATTGCCAGTTTTATCAATGCTATGAACAAATTTTACAGACATACATTAAAGGAGGAAAGTTTGTTTTCCCTCACTGTTTCAGAGCGCTCAGTCAGTTGCTAGATTGGCCCCATGTACTTAGACATCACTTCACAACAGCAGGGGCACTGGGAGAACCATTGGCTTTTGCAGACAGGAAGCAGAGTTGAATAGCAAGGACAAACACAGTTCCAAGGACACAGCCCACGTGATGTGCCAACCAGGTCTTGCATTACACAGTTCCATCACTGCTCACATTTTGACTCCATTGATGCACTAAGGAACATCTTTATCTAATGGTCTCTGGAAATGTTGGAAACGACACATAAAGGTGTCTTACCAATCACGTAGTGATTCTCAGTCATACCACATGGGAAGTCATGAGTTAGCACCACAAGCATCCATCTATTTATTAATTTTTTGTTAGCTTGCTTTCATATAAATGGATAACCTATTCATACTGAATAACCTAAAAATTAACACGAAGTCATCTTTGACAATAAAGCTTATTCTTTTGAAAAATATTTGAAACAATTATTGAAGACTCTATTCTAGCTGCCCATATAATTAGACAACCCACTTCTGTTATAGTCTTTCTCATGTTTCCTTTTATCTACTTTAATAATTTTATCTCCTTTTATCTCATATTTATTAACTCATCACAAACGTATTGTAGAACAAGGCAGAACATAAACAGAAAATGACTGAAATATTTTTCACCTAAAATAGTTCTTTAAACTCATCTGAAATGCTGGAGTAAATTCTGTCTTATCTAAAAAAAAAAAAAGTTAAGACTAATTTTCTGAACAAAACAGACACAAGTAGATTCATTATTTCGCATTCAATACTTGAGTCAAATGAGAAGGTAAAGAGTCAGGATAAATTCAGACAGAAAAATATCTAGAGATAAGAATGAAAATGACTGTCATTAGTACGCCATGATGATGTCACTGTCGCGGAACTTGCTCTGCTGGGCACTTTCTCACTCGTGACTGTAATGCACATCTCCACAGAGCAGGTAGGGCTCCTCCTCTCCCTCATTTTGTAGACGAGAAAGCTGCTGGGCGAAGCGATTGAGTTATTTACTTTGTTTATAGGAAATTTCCAGAGGAGGCAAAACTCAAATCTTAGAGACAGGAAATGGAGTAAAAGAGATCTAGAAATAACAAAGTAGATAAAAGCGCTGACTCTAAAACCTGAAGACTATGATATAAAAACAACACCATGTTATTCACATTAAAAGATATAAACTAGATGAGTGAAGATGCACACCTGTATATAATCCTAGTTCCCAGAAGGCTGTGGCAAGAGTTTGGTCATAAGGCTGCTCCCCCTCAGGGTTGGTGATCAAAGAGCCAGCCCATGAGTTCATGTCAGAGACGTCCCTGTGCCTATTACGGGAATCATCTTAGACACTGAGCTGCCATGGGCTACATCTGTGCAGGGTTCTAGGTTAAGCTGCTTTTGTCAGAATAATTTATCACAGCAACAAGAAAAAAACTAAGATAGGATGAACAGTATCTTTCTTTCTCTCTCTCTCACACACACACAAGCACATATACAAACGCATATGCAAATAAGTCTCTCCTATTATTTCCCATAGCTTGGAGAGCCAGAGACCTAGCCAAGATGCCTAACAGAAGACCACACTTATTGGCTCTGTGACCTTTGCCAAATAGATGCTCCTGCATCAGTGGTCAAGGGGAGAACAGGGAAAGACTTGAATCAGTGGCTGTGGTGGTTTGAATAGGAATGGAACCTACAAATTCATGCATTTGAATGCTTGGTCACCAGGAAATGGCACTACTGTTAGAGTGGGAATGGCCTTGTTAGAGGAAATATGTCGGAGTGGGGGGGAGGGGACTTTGAGGTTTTAAATGCTCAAGCCAGGCCCAGTGTCTCTCTCTTCCTGAGGCCCCCAATCTGGATGTAGAACTCCCAGCTACCCCTCCAGCCCCATGTCTGCCTCACTGCTGATAAAGCCCTACTACCAGGCACCAAGGTTCTCTAGGTGGGCTAAGCCACTGACCTGCTGTGTTATTTTGTTGATGGACCACTAGCCACATGGTCCATTTCCATGTCCCTTTTCTCATTCATAGGAACAGTGTTGTCATTCTCTCCTCTTTGGGAAACCTTTGGCTTCTATACCTATATTTGCCCTACTCAAATGTCTAATATCCAGTAACACTAAGAGAAATCAGTGAAGTAAAAAGCGATTCCATATTTCTATTTTCTCAAAATCCTGACCATTCCTGTCTTCCTGCTATCCACTAAATAAAGATACTCTCTAGGTTCTTTTTATGCTCTCAAAAAAAATCTTAAGATTAATTTGTAAACCTTAAAGTGAACACATGATATGAAAAATTTTAGTCATAATTAATTCTGTTTATTTTATCTCTTTTTAGACTAAGACAGCAACAAGTCTCATTTTAAATTGGTATGGGTTTTTATAAAAATTCAAAGTTACATTTTACAATATATATGATCCAACCCTGGTTCAGCATAATTTTTACATGATGCTAAATTAAAAGTTATAAATGTCTATTCAGATTAACAATATAATGTCTAACTGCCTATGTATTTGTTTATCAATTCCTGAATTAGTGAATAAATGCTGTTTTGTTTTGTTTTGTTTTGTTTTGTTTTGTTTTGTTTCTTTCTGCCATGAGGTTCCTGTGATCCAGATTCATCACTTGGCTTTCTGGTTTAGTATAATAAATTCAAATGCAATTTTAAAATTGCTTTGTACTGTTCTATCATATTGTTGGTTTTAAAACCCAAAACTCAGGGGTTACTACATAACAAACAAGTTTTTACCACTACTTTAAAATAAGATTTATTACTTTTAGAGGCATTTATTTGTATATATTAAAACTGGATCATTTTGCCAATATCAAATGGTTAAAATATTCTTGGTCTTGTTCTCTAAAAATGATAATATTATTAATCTATAGTATAGCCCTAGACTTTTATATGCCATGGACTTTTTATATACTAAATCATACAGGAAACAGTTATGCTCTCACTTTAGTAGACTATGTTATGACCTTTAAAGCTCCAACTCAACAAGGACAAAGCCTGAAAACCTACAAATGCAATACTCAATCATCTCATAGATGGTCAAACCCTCTAACATGTCCAAAAACTTATTTAAAGTCCTACAGATGCAAGCATGCTCTCACTGCTATCTTAATTAAACACCTGAGGATGGTCCCTGAGTCACTATACAGGAATTGGTAAAAATAATAAGAGTTTTCCCCAAACGCTCATTTACAGCACAAAACTATACTCCAGACCTTGCTGCTCTGAGGCTGTCTTCATCCCTGCAGAAAAAACAAGAGGTCTGCAATGCCTGCTGGGGTATAGCCAAAAGTCAACTCTACCAGGTAATGGTTTTAAATGCAGCCAAGAAGGACACTGGCCCTGTGGCTGCTTCAACAAGCCATGACTGCCTGCTAGCAGACTGGCCTCTGGAAGTCAAAATGCTCCCATGCAGGCTTGTCCTCTGTGCCCAGTCATGGACGCTCAACCAGCACAAAACCCACAGACGTTTCCAGGCTTTATGCTCCTTGGCTTGGTGTTTTCTAGATAGTGACCTCCACCACCCTTGCCTAGGCCAGGGGAACATTGCAGACATGTTTTAATCTCACAATCAGATCTGATGGACATATTGCCAACTTCCATCTTGGGAGATATGAAATGCCTTCTCAGTTCTCTTCATATGCAGGGACCAGGCCTTAAGCTTCTTAGAGTTGCTATTGTCAGGTCTAGACAGTCTAGTTTGCTGCCAGACTCAGAAAATGGGCCTCAGATGTAACTTTTACCATCCCTTTAGCTAAAAGACAATAGAAGTCTCACCTAGGTTTAATGATAGATAACTAGATACAAAAGCCTAAGGAAAATGTTGTCTGAGGGTCTAAGAAATGTTTTAAGGTTGGTAAAGGCAAGCTATAAAGGCTGCAAGGTCTAAGGTGATTTAAGGTATCCTAAGTAGGTAAAAATGCTTAATATTTCCTCATTTTTGTTATGCTACTGTTATTTTGACTGTCCAGAGTTTTGACTTTACAAATAGAGCTCTGATTTATTAATCTAACTCTAATACAAAAACATTCCATTATATCACCCACTATCATGGTTCCAAGATCAAGATTTTAAATCTCCTTTGGTTCGTCTTTCAAGTATAGACTTAAAATCTGTTTCTCATTGTGCTAGACTTATGTGCATACAATCTCTTCTGGACAGAGGAAAAAGCCTCTCTTCTATGATGTGTAATCATACTAAAAGTTAAGATCAAGTGATCTTTTGTCCCTTCTACTTTATGAAAGGCTTCTGACTTCTCAGAGCTCACCTTAAATAATGTTTGCTGTTAACACAAATGTCTTTGTCTACTGACTTTTACTATAATGTATATTTCACTCCAAATTACAGTTGTGACTCTAACATGTCTAAAGTTTTATCTCCTTTGTAAAACTTAAAAGTAACTCTTGTAAGCTGCAGGAAATCCACCTGAATCCACCTCTCAGGTCAATTGGGCTTCAGATAAGTGCTAGACTTATCACTTATGTCAGAGGGTGGGATTCCTCCCTTTTCCCTGGTTTTAGGGCTCTCCTTTCCTGGATACCTGATTGCTACATTCCTACACCCAACACCAGCCAATTGGTGAGTCTTCACTTCTGGTTGGTGCAAACACTTCCTACCGCTCTCACCAACCTACATCTAAACCCTTTATCTAGGACTGTCTTCTCCTTTAGGTAAGATTTTCCTTCTACTGGCATGGCTTCTCTCCCTCCCCCTCTCACTCTTCTATGAAAACTGTAGTGCTGGGTAAACCGTGTCTGCTGTGGCCACTGTGCTCCTGGTCTCCAGCTAACACCGACGAGCTGTTGGAACAGATTGTACCAATCTACTGAGTAAAATCTTGCTCTTGGGACATATTGACAGGTCACTGACTCCTACCTGCCCAATGGAGATAGTCCATTTGTCCGTTCCTCCAGATTCTCCTCTAGGATGTCTCCTGGAGAATTTCAGATTTCTACACCTAGTGCCAGCTTTAAGGGCCTCTAAGTTTATACACCTCTGTCACCAAACTTGGACAGATCCAAAGCAAAACTTTTTTAATTACTGTCAGTTATGTTTAAGTCTCTTCTTTGATCCAAACATTCCACCTCTGTTTACTCTCCCAAAAGTTTTAAATGTACACCTAAAGAAAAGGAATGGGGACAGGGACTGTCTCTGATGTGAACTCAGTGGCTGGCTCTTTGATCACCTTCCCCTGAGTGGGGGAGCAGCCTTGCCAAGCCATACAGGAAGACAAAGCAGCCAGTCCTGAGGAGACCTGATACACTAGGGTCAGATGGAAGGGGAGGAGGACCTCCCCTATCAGTAGACTTGGGAAGGGGCATGGGAGGAGATGAGGGAGGCAGGGTGGGTTGGGAGGGGCTGAGAGAGGGGGTTACAGCTGGGATACAAAGTGAAGCAAATGTAATTCATAAAAAATAAATTTTAAAAATGAAAATTTCTCCATAATCTACTTAACTTTTTCTTCTGCCTATATACATGTACCAGTATCCTGCCTGACCCTGGTGTTTCCTACACCCACAACAGCGCCAAAGCAGCTTCCTCAGCTGTTCCAGTCTGACCTCACAGACTTCGGTCAAGCTAGTCCTGCGCTTTCCCTCCCAGCCACTGATGTTCTCAGAGATGATACAGCATCATCTCTGTTCTTCCTGGGCTGGGCCAGTATTTCAGTCTTTTGACCTCCCGGATAGCACCCCCAGTGTCAGCAGGAAGTAGCCAGAAGAGAACCTCCACCCAGGCCCAGGACAAATAGCTCCAGGTTCTCCCAGCATTCCTCAGTCCCTACTTGCTGCAGTGCAAGACTGGCAAACCCCTCCCTCTATCCTAAACTTTCCAGGACAGAGGCTTCCCCTCTTGACCATGTAATCTGAACATTTCATTGCTCTTACTTTTTTTCTCTCTTACTCCTTTACATGGCATCCAAGAGCTGCTTCCAATGAAGCTACATTTACATACCTTAACTTGTCTTACATGAGAAGCAGCCGGAGCTCCTCATTTTTTAATTATAGAAAAAGTGAGGAATGTCAGTGCTTAGGCAGCCTGCTTCTGGGTTGCCTAGTAACCTATGATGTCGTCATGTTCCTGGCCAGGTAGATGCACCTGGCAGGCATGGTTCAGCTGCGCAGACGCTATAACAGGAACAAGCTGCCAATTTGTCTCCCTCTTGCCTTCTTGCTCTGTGCTCTCTTGCTCTTCCTCTCTCTTGCTTTCTCTCCTTTCTCTGTTGGGGCACCCCTTACCCCCCACCACATTTCTCTCCCCCCTTTTCCTTTCTTTCTTTCCACCTCCATCCAATAAATCTCTTTTGTATAATACCTGTTGTGTGCATGGCATTATTTTAAAATAAACACTAACAAAGTGTAATTAAGCTTTTACATGAATGAATAATTTGGACGTTTTCAAACTATCTAGAACAATCAATAGATTTTTCTCCCTGCATCGCATACATTTATGAGAATGTAAGTAGCTGCTTTTGGAAAAGAAATTTATTTTTAAATTTAAACACAGATGTAATAACTTGAAATAGTTAAAACTTTGTTGTTATTGCTCAAAAAAATTAACTACAAAATAAATACGGCCTGTTTTCTTCCTATAACCACGAAAGCCATCATGTGGGGAAGAAAAACATACACAGCCACTTTTACACAGGCAGATATTCCCCTAGCCTACCCTCTGCAAATCTCTGACACCCCAAGACCAGTGACAAAAGGCTGCCAACACCAGGGTGTAAGGCCCTTGTTACTGTTTGCCTTATATGTGTTAATATAAGGGTCACTTAAATGACTTATTCTATAATAAGAAAACAGTTTTAAGATTTGTCCTCTTCAGTTACAGTATTAGAAATGGTGAGCTATGATTTTTAAAATATTTCATTTATTATGCTATTAAGTGGCTGTTGCTTTAATCACATTACTCTAATTATTGTTCATAAGCTCAGTTCTCTCTTTTTATTCAATTTATGTGGCAATATAAGATGCCCTGGAATGAAGAATATAGCAACACTCTAGTGTAACCTCTAATTTAAAGGGGGAAAAGACTATGAAGACAGAATATGCTTCCTGCTCTATTTTCTTTCTTTTTAGGTTGCCTTTTTCCTCTTGTTTTGACATAAAAATAAACTTAAAATATTATACAGTTGAATAATGCATAGTTTGTTAAAAACACATCCTAGAAATTGTTGCTATCAGTGTCAAATACTCAATAGTCTTTCTATTATGTCGTTTACAGTCCAGTTAATTCTGTAAGAAATAACATGCTTCCGTCCTTATTAAATGTGTTTGTTTTGTTGTATTTAGTTCCTATTGTATACTGTGTGCATAAATATGCCAATGTTGACTACTATGAAAAAAGTTAATGAAAAAAAATAGTTTCTTAAGTTTCATTCAATCAGGAAGATTTGTGACTTTGTACACAGGGCGTTAGTTGAAGTTACTGTTTGTTTTACCATCAAATGTTTTAGCATCAAAAGAAAACGATAATTATTGGTTATCATATATAAACTTACGCTCAGAGGCCATTACATTCTTTTAGTTGTTTTTCTTTTAATCGTGACACTATACTAACATTTAGAAATCAAAAGCACACAGCATTTTATATTCCAGTTCATCTAAAATAAGGCACATAGGAATTTTGCCAAAAACTCTGGTGTCTACAAGAAGGTTAAACTCATCACTGAACTTCCCTCTCTCTGTTCACTTCAGACTCTCCAAGAAACTCCAAAACCAACCAGCCTTGCATTCACATGCCTCACGTCATCAGCCGAGAAGAAGAGGTCATCTTCAGCAACTTGATTTCTAGGTAACAGCCTCAGTTACAACTCCAGTCCTTTGCTGACTTTTACCAAATCATTCTGTATATTTTAGAAGTTTGCAAACAGAAAAGTTTTTAAACAAGCAGCCTCATGTCTACCATCAGATGCCCTGTGAGGCTTACAGATACAGTTTCCCTTCTTCAGTCTTCCTTCGTTAGGCACAACAGTTCTAGGAAAACTAGTTAGTTAGTCCCTTTATGGACAAATCTGTCTGGAGCTTCCACACAGGCTGAATGGCAAAGTGCTTAGCACGTGTGCTGGAATTATAGTTCATGTTTTTTTACTGAGGAATAGCAATTCAAGTGGGCCCAATACGAATATACCACTGCTTGCAGGACTACGTGAAGGGGCCATTGTAGATATGTAATCTCATTGGCGTCAAGTCACATCTTCCCCTCAGTGCAGTCCTTTTCCACCTTCCTTCCAGAAAAAAAATGCGCCGTTAGCATCTTCACTGTCACTGGGGTGTGTTGTCACTATGGACCTTCTTCCCTTCCTGTTCCTGCTGCATCCTGCACATCCCTCTACCACTGCAACCACAACCCTGTACTTCAGTCATCAATTCTGTCCCATCACCTGTGGTCTGAGCTTTGTTAAATATAACCTTAAGTCTGTTATCTTTTATCTTGGAGCCTGGTGCAGGGTTCTTCTTCAAAACTAATTAAGCCAATACATTATTGTGGGTCTCAAAGTGTGTGGGAAGAAAAAAAATATCTCATCTGTATATGTCAATTTTATTCATGATTGAATGAGCCATGCACACAAGTATCACTCTTAGAACAAGGTTTTAAACTTCCTTATAAAGGCAAAACATAATCACCACGATCCAAACTGCACTTGTCCTTTTAAATGCCAACAGAATACACAACACAGTGGTTATCTCCTTGTATGATAGAATGCAAACCTCTAGTCCATTTCAAATATCTACCACATTGTTTTATAATACAATATCACCTAATTTTTATTAGGTATAATGGAATTATAAAATTCAGAAAACTCTTGGAGTGGAAAACCAAACTTATTGTGAAGTTAAAGCTGAAACTGTAAAATTAAAAAAAAAATGTAGCCCAAACACACTGTAGGGACAATAAAAAAATCAACTATAAAATATTTATGTAAAATATTGAATTTATTAAAAATAAGTAATGTAGGAACAAATACTTACATTAAATTATATATAATATATGCTTACATATACACATATACATACAAACACACGTGTATGTGTACACGAATGCATGAAATATCACTTATGTAGTGTGTGTGTGTGTGTGTGTGTGTGTGTGTGTGTGTGTGTAAATTCTGACATTCAGGGAATTTTTAGGCAGAAATAAGAAGTAATGGATGATTTTACTAGTGAACAAACATTTTCAAAGAAGTCCGAATATTTCCCAAGGAAACCCGGTAATATAATAGTTGTTTGCTATACTTGAGCCCATGTACTCACGTTTTGCTTTTCCTTAAACATATTCTCCTGATGAAGATCACAAATATCTACATGCTGCTAAACTTACAATCTCAATTTTGACAGCTCTCCATGGTGGAACGCAGCCATTGCCCCCTCCTTCTCAAAAAGGATCACATTTTCCTTGTTTTCCTCAGCTCCTCTGTCTGCTTCACTCTCACCGATACTGCTCACAGGCTGGCATTTCACCTGCCAACACCAGAGTCCAATCCTTCAGGTTGCATTAGAATGGACCCACACTGAAAAAGTACTAACAAGGCTAGGGAAGCAGAATTTCTACAAGAACTTTAGGGTTTCTCCCTAAACCCTTCAAGTTTCAGCACACCTACATTTTTAGCGATGCTCCTTTATCTCATCTCTCAAAAGCTACAAATACAGTTTTGATAAAAACGATTTACCTGTTTTGAAGATACTCCACTTGTTTAAGTATATGTTTAGTTAACTAAAATTTACAACAGGCAGCACTGCTAAGAATTAGTGACTTTTCACATGACCCCTGGCTAATTATGAGCCTCTGTGATGTTTTTCCCTTTGGGATGTATATGGCTGGTGCGCCCATACTAACATCCCCAAGCCAAGCTTAAATAACACAATGAATCTGCTTGCAGTTTTGAGAAAGATATTCACAAACATAGTACTGTCAGGGTTAGTGCCCACTAAAAGCTACATCCCATCCCATCCATCTCCTTTAGCTTTTGCTGGTGTACCAGCTGTTTCTGACATTATCCATCTTATAGAAAAAGCCACCTCCGTCTCTCCTTCCATTATATAATACAGTGTGTGTGTGTTCATATTCATGATGTGTTGTATGTGTGTGCATACATATGTGTCTGTCTGTGTGTGCTTGTGTGTCTGTATGCCGGTTTGTTGCTATAGTCCTGCTTCTTAAAAGGACACAGATTAGGTTAATTCTCCTACTCCACTGTGACCCTAACTTCATCAGTTATTCATTTCCTCAGGAATGTTCTTCCTAAAGGATGCCATACTTTCAGTGTTGGAGTTTGAGTCTTTGGCATAGTGATTTTGAGGAGGCAAAACTCAACATAAAAAGAGCCTGGTTATATCAATTTTAGAGGTGGGTAAGAAGGATAGTCTCGTTAAGTAATTTCTAGAGCAAAAGTAGATTAGGAAATTCATCATTGATGAAATAGTGTAAAAGGCTGAGGACTTTGTTATATATTTCAGCTAGGTATAACTATGAAATGTAAGTCTGTATTTGTTTATAAATGGTACATTTTGGAGAAAGGTCCTTACCTAAAGAAAATTAAATTTAAATTTCTCATCATTTAATTTGAGTTTCTCAATTAAACTTGTATAAACAAAATTAAGTGCTAGCCACCTCTAAAATAAGTCATTAGCTAACTATTCTTAAATTGCATTCTCATATAGCTACACTGTAAGCTATGATAATAACTAAGTGGTGTGTTTTATGTAGTTCTTCATAGCTTATTAGTCTTCCCAAACAGTGAGTGCTGCAGCCTATCTTTACCTGTTTTTATTTCTAATATATGCATGTCCTAATTACATGTTCAAACTGGACTGAGCAGAAAGATCAAGAGAACTTTCGCACTATGTTCCTGTGGCCTTCTGTTCCACAGAGTTGGGCTTTCATCTTTAATCCGATATCCACTTACTACACTACAGAAGATTTAGTCTACCCCCTCTTGTTTCACAGAAGACTCAAAAGTCTGCAGGAATTTTTGACATATTGTAACAATATTTTTCTAAGGCTCCGATACACATTCTCTCTCTCTCTTTCTCCCTCTCTCCCTCTCTCTCTCTTCCCTTGCTTCATTTTCATAAGGACACAAAGCCTTGGGATAAAATGATGGTTCATTATAGTGGTACAGAGCTCTTATCTTCATCCGGCAAGAGTCATTTCCTTCCAAAGATTGAAATGCAAATGTGAAAATTAATGATAACTGCATTATCTGATAGCAGAGATAATACCAATTCACTGTCAGCGTAATACACAGTCATTCTACGATTTCCTCTGCTTCACACAATATTCTTCTTACTGTCAGACTGTATCTATGGTTAACTATGTTTCATAGGTGTCTGTTAATTTACTTCAAATGGCATTTTCCAGATCTTATATCTACCACATTTTCCCAATCAAAAAGAGAACGAAATCAGAACTGTAATCTTCAAGCCCTTCTTTGGACTCCTAAAGAGGCGGGGTAGGGGGACCTATATCAGTGAGTGTATGCTTCTGTCTCCCAGTGGTCTTACAGCGACCAGTCCACTTTATGCAAAACAGCACCCTTCTTGCGAGGTTCATTTCAGACACAAAGCAAAAAGAGCCTAATCAGCTTCATACATCCAAAGTACTGAACAACAACATAAGAAGTAACTTATTAAGAATTTTCTAAACAATATTTAGACTAAGCAACAAGTACATACATTTGACTTTAGCCAATGCAATTATTCTCAAAAATGTATTTACACTAAAAATTTTTCATCTGAATTGTTTCAAGTCAGGGAGACTGGAGTAGAGCAGAGTAAACATAATCTTATGATGTTTTGTTGCAGAGAAAGATCATTTTGCAGAATTAATTCGGGGTACTAATGTTTAATGGAGCCTTCTATGGAAAGCATTGTAACAGCTACTGAGACACAATTGCCAAGATGATAGTAAAATCAATATTAAGAGTAACTTTTTGTGTGCTTCTGAAACACTGAGCTCCATGCTTTACATGTAAAATCTCATTAATGAGGTAGTTATTATTACTGGCCTGATTTATAAGCATTAAGTCTGTGGCACAGTATTATCTTGCTCTGAGTCATATGATTAGCTGTAGCAAGGCCACCCAAGAAATCCACACTGAAAGTGGTTTTGTTACACAGTTCATGACATTACCCCCAAATAACTTAGCTGAGATTGACAACAGAAAGTTCTGATGTTTTATAATATAATTTTAAAAGTTATTACCAAAAATTTTTAGTTTATTATATTGTCAATTCAAGATTGGATTTCTTACTTAGTTTCATTTGTATGACCATAGTTTTAATACATAAATATCAATATCTATTAAATAAAAGTTGTCAAAAAGGCAAATAAAACTTCCTCAAAATTTTTACTTGTGTATGTATACATGGATACACATTATTCGAAAACTTGCATTTATCTACACAATATAATAATAGTCACTCAGCACTATGGAAGAGAAACCAATTAGTCACTATTTGGAAGTGTCAAAAGAGGCCAAGTTGTAAGAATGTAGTTCAGAATTCAAACATTCCAAGTAAAATGTAAGTGACACAGTAATTCTGTCATAGAGATGCCAATGGATTTTAAAGTATTTCATTGAACCTTGCTACAAAGTTCCTAAATCCAAATACTTAAACCAGTATTCCAGAGTGGCCTTGGAAAGTAGCTCTGGACTTTCTTGTGAAAAAGTGAGAAATAAGCAGTATTTCCAAGTTAAGATCAACATTCCAAGCATTGGCTGTTCCGAGAGGAGCAAGTTTAAAGTATTTCTCAAGGTGCTGCCTGCAGGTAGGAGACTGCCAGCACTGAACTATCCCAAGCATGGTGTTGATTGTCCTGGGAGAGTGGTGTCTTTCAAAGTTCATCTTCCTAAATAACATTGCTAAAATGTTATCAATTTACCTATTTCAGAGATAGGGAAACTGAGGACTGTCTGTTTTACAAGCCAACATCATGAGCCATAGATACCACTGTTATTCTAGGTCTGTCTGACTCTAAATTGTGTAAACACTTAGTACCTTGTTGTAGACTATGTTCTACTTTGAAGAATAAAGGAAGCTTAATTATTGCTTGAGTGACAAGCCTCTGATCAATTAAAGGAGAGAAGCCGTCCCGGGAGAAGAGCATGCATCACACAGCATCCTTACATTGCCTGCTGGCTCCCTCACCACGATAAACATCCTTGAAGGATTAAATGTGTAATTGAATGTGTAAGAATGTAAAATGAACAACCAGTGGTCCAGACAAAATGCACAGCTCGTGAGGCTGATGGAGAAGACACACTTGGGAAGAGAACAAACAAGGCGGGAACAATGCAGGCGTACGCTGGAAGAAAGTGAGCAGCAAGCACTGCAGACACATTCCAGCACAGGTGTCAGGATAACCTCTTTAAACGCATGGAAAACAATGAACGTGAAAATTAGGTATATGAAATGCCAAAATGATGAGGTAAGGACTTTATTTTGGCCTCACTAAGAGTGTACTTGTAGCTTTCCAAACTTAAATGATTCATGTTGTTTACATAAGAGTTGCAAACCTTTAAACACTGAAGAATTCCACAGCCTCCCTCCATACAAACATGATTTCCTTTGATTGTTTAGGCTCCAGTTTGAAGTTAACAGAGGTGTGAATTCTTATGACTTCCAAATGTACCTTTTCACTTAATGACAAACAAAGGATCATTTTCTTCTATTGAAGAATTTACATTTGATGAATAGAATCTCTGAGACACGGTTAATTCATTATGGAACTAGGACATCGGTGGAAGTTATGCGGTTGTCTTCAATCAAACTTCTTAAAAATAAGATAAACCCTGATCCATCTTAAATGATGTCAGTAATATGTTTCAAATTCCTTAGATAAATTCTACATCCTTTGAACCTTTTATAGTTTTAGAGAAAAATGTCATTCTTAGAATCAGTGTCAGCACATTGGGAGGTAAGGGCTTGAAATCATAGGAGACCTTGAAATCAAGCTGGCTTGGTACCAAATGTCTCAAAGAATGATTTGTGATAAACTGAAAACTAATGTTTAGTACCACTTAATTTTACCCTTCGCAGTCTTAGATACTCTCTAGGGCAGTAAAATACTTTTTGTGACCTAACAGCTGCAAAATTGTAAGAAAGAAATCATTAGAAGGATTTTTGTAAGTATGAGCTGATGCAGCTTTCTGGAACTTGTTAATGTATCCTATGATTTTATATTTTTATGTTTTAATATTTTCCTATATATTTATAAATGAATATATAGGCATCAAGAAATGAAGCAGTGTTTTAAAGGTCTCCCAGCTACAGAGTGAGCGACAAGTAAGAAAATGGAAGAAAGAAAGAAAGAAAGAAAGAAAGAAAGAAAGAAAGAAAGAAAGAAAGAAAGAAAGGAAGGAAGAAAGAGAAAAACAGAAAAGAAGAGAAAAGAAAAGAAAAGAAAAGAAAAAAAAAGAAAAGAAAAGAAAACAGAGAAGAAAAGAAAAGAAGAAAATCCTAACCTTGGACCTTGAGCTTCTTTTGGAATCCAGATGCACTTTGCTGCTGAGTTTAGAGCTGTCACCAAAAGCCAAATTTTTCTCTTTGATATAGGCATAAAGTGCTAATGCAATTTGATGAACAAAATATAATCTTTACCAATCTTGAAGCAACTGATATTTAATTAGCAAAAAGGTATAAAAGTGTCCTCTTTTCTTCCATATATTCTCCCGATTGATTGAAATTAGTGAACATGCTACCAGGAAAAAAAAAAAAAAGATTCTATTGTTATGAGTTAACTTCATTGCTTTAAGGGGTTTCAAAGTGATATACCTTTCTCCTACCAGAAGTAACTCAGAGAAAAGTGGGTTATTCATCTTTTAATATACGGGATGTATCTTTTAGGCATACAAGAGACACATCTTTTTCTTTAAAGTTTTGACATACGTAGTCAAGAACACGGTGATATTTATGTCAAATCCTCGAAGTAAAGAAAAAACATTCAATAAAACATGTCAGTTAACTTAAGCATACATTGAAGAACTTACTTGAATGACAAGAATCATTCCTTACACAACCTCTCCAGTTATTAATATTAAAAGTATTTTGCCAATGATACATTCTTTTGGCCAAAGCACCCCAAGGATGGCATGCTGTGCATGCTCCACGCTCAGCAGCTTAGGATGCCATGTTCTTTTCTTGTTCTCACATGACCTGGAAGACCATGATCCCTAGATACAGGCAGGAAATCAAAATATACACATTTTCTCTAAACAAAAGTGTGACCGAATGTACAATTTTCAAAGAGAAATACCTAAAAGCCCATCCAGTCTAACTGGAGACTCGAAACATCTTCTAAACACAAATATTTAATTCTATTAATAAAGAACTGTAAGATAAAAGATTATGTATTCTTTTCAAGTTGTACAAAAGACTCATGGCAAAAATAAGATTAAGAAATACTATTTTCAAATTGTTCTAATTAAAGAATTTTCTGCACATTGAGAAATCAGGAAAAATTTCAATAAAATACAAAATCCAGAAGTTTTTGTTTTCTCACGTCTCTTAAAATGTGGTTCTATGGCATTTTAGCATATAATACAATTGAGTCCAGACTCTTGTAAAGCATCATACTATACTGTGCAGAATACAAACATTTGTATGTATCATGAATAACATTAGAAATGACATCATAATAATCAGATATACTGTATCTTCATTTTTGTTTGCATTATATTTTCCAGCTGCTGGTTTCAGAAAATTACTACTGGATTTCCTCTCTTCCCCATGCACAGCAGAGAGCAATTTGCAAAGTCATGCAAGGGTGAAAATGTGATTGAAATATAGTGATCTAGTGATCTTCCTTAATGAAAAATGTTACTGCTTTGGAAATTAAGGCTGAAACTATTTCAAAACTTGCTTATATCCTAAAAATCTAAAACATGATGGCCTCCATTCATAAGGATAACATAAATTGTTAGTTTCTTAGCAGTAAACAATAAGGTTATTTTTACAGGGTTATTATAAACAGTTTATATTTGTATGCCTTTTATTAATATTGGGTTTTGATTAGCCTTTTATTTTCCCTGAAATGAAAAAATTATAAGGCCCTTTAAGTGAAAATTTAATTTTATTCCCAAGGTGAAAATGTTGCCAGAACACTGAATCAAAAGGGAAAATCTATTAATTGCAATTCAATGTCTAAATAAATAGATGTTGAGGCTGCATCTGTGACTGACAACGGAACTAAACTGAAATGATGGTTCTTTGAAGTTTTATTGTTACTGACTGATTTGTAAGCTTTCAAACTGAGCCCGATTTGAATTTGGATGTAGCTAAAAGATTCAGTGTTGAAAGAACAAGCAAATAGAATTGACTATCTTTTTGTAAGAATAAAAAAGAAAAGAGAGAGACTTCAAGCCGAGGTGACGAATTAGTTTTTAAAGTTTTCTTATTTAAATAATGTTTACTCAAACTCTCATACAACCAGTGCGCGCGCGCGCACACACACATACACACACACACACACACACACACGCATGCGTGCACACACATACACAGAACACCCAAGTATAGTTTTTAAATCTGAGTTGTATATGTAAATTTTAAAGGAAAAAAATGTGAAATTTGACAGAAGTGAAAGCAGATTGAACGCTCTACGCTGTCCTACCTGGTCCATCCCAGTCGTCTGTTTCTACTCCAGGCTGCCCGGGCTTGTCTGAGTGGTTGTCCCCATCTGATTCTACCAGCTCCTGGATCCCTTCACCATCACCTGAAATACACCAACAGAGAAAGAGAAATGACAAAGTCCTCTGACATTGAAATATTGCAAAGGCAATGTCCTTGTCTTATGTCTGTCACATATTTGTCACATACTCTCTAATTCTTTGGCAAAATGTCCACAGATAATTATTTGATATCTATTGTAGCTTAAAAATAATGAAACCACCAATATTTGTGAATAAATGAAGCTAAATACTGTAAGCAACAAAGAACATAATGTGTATTCATCTTGCTTTGAATTTATTATATATATTAAAGTAGTAATGGATAGTTTTCTGAACACATTAGATACAACAAACATAGTTACCTTATGTCAAAATTGAAATTTTATAAGCATAATATAGCAAGACAATTTAAATATTTTAAGTAAGGTATGTTTCTGGTTTGGGTTGGGTTTAGATTATTGAAAGATTTTTGTCCTTTCCATATTAAGCTTCTAAAACTTGATATTATTTCTCTTAAGTAGAGGACATAAGATCCATATTTAAGCGATTAGCATGTGATATAAGCTGGTGACTACTCTTCACAACAGGAGACATTGTGAAGTCGAACTTATACTTGGATAACTGTGGTATGTTTCCATAATTTCATGCCTTCAAAAGCCAAAGCAAATAAACAAGAAACCCTAAATGTCTTGAGTAAAAATTGAGATGCAGTGAGAGAGAAAACATTATCAAAACAACTTCACTTTAAAGTAAAAATTTTTATGTTTTAATACCTTACTTTTATAATATTATAAACACCAGGAAATGCAGAAACAGGAACAAAAACAATATTAAAATAATGCATACTATACTTAGAACCTAATAATTCTAACATTTAAATACATGGCTTGTCCAACTACTTCTTTTTGAAGTGTTCTGTAGTTACTTTCTACCAATTCATTCAGATCTCTACTTGAACCTGAGTACCATACAAATATGAAAATGTATTTTATCTAGTAATTTTAAAAATTATGCATAAGATAATAATTTTAGAAAAAAGCATCGTGTACTTGTCACTAATGTGATGCTTATATAGGTTTTGATCCTTAAACATCATAGGTTTTGCTTTTTATTTTTCCTGTTTGTAGCTTCACAAACAAATTAATTTTAAAATATGCAATAAAGGAGAATGAGAAAAGTCTGAGACCCATTCTTTAAAAAACATAACCACAACTTTTTTACTTCAGGGTAATGGAGCTGCATTCGCTTTGATGGATAATAAGGAATAAATTACCATTAAAACACATCATAGACCTCATGTCTGGAAAACTTTGGGAAGCTGAGAAGCCATCAAGAAGAGTATATCCACAAATGAGAGTATGAGACAAGGTCAAACTGACACATGAACTGTACAGAAGCTCAGCAATAAAAGCAGTGTTCCAACATCCGTGCCCCACTTGAGGGCTGCATGTAACACCGTAAACACATCAACCTGTTTTCTTCTGGCCATGAAATAGTTTTGTTCTGTTCTCAATTCTCAGGCCTGAGAAGGGTGATTGTCAATCTATGTACACAGCAGACTTAATGACTTCCAAGTGCTGATAGATAGCCTTGAACTCACCAACTGCCCCTCAGCTTGCCTGCCTATTCCCTCCCCTTCAAGCCACCTCCAAGTTACCCTAACATAGAAAAAAAAAAGAGAAATAGTTTAGAAAGCAGGAGGGTCCCACCATCTGCCTTGATAGATTAAACCGAGGCCACTCCTTTTACTCAGTTTCCAGCAGGAGTCCCTGCATATGAGTAACACTGTACTAATCATACAGTGAGAAGGCTATAGAACTACAACGCTGAGACTCCTACGACCTTCCATTTGACCCTTCTTGCTGGACTCAACAGACTTTCCTCTCTTTCCCTCCTGATGTTGTGCCATTTGTGCCTCACTGCCGTAAGCTCGCATATCTTCTGATTTCTGGTTGCAATCAGACAGTGGAAGCAAGAATAGCAGATTAGAGGACAGAGTGCAGAGGGAAAAGCTGGGCACTTGTCTCCTTTCTCCTTGGTGATCTCCTACTGCTAGACCATAATACACCTTAATACTAGCTCATGTTCAGTGTTCCTCTAAAGCTCCCATGCCCTTGAATCAGCATCCTTTCCAGTGCCTCTTGGGAGAGAAGAACTGTTGTATATGTTTGGATGCTTTCTATGCCTTACAAGGGCTGAGTCACTAAAACAATGCCATTTAAGTTATAGGTGTTGTATTGGCCACAGACAGTTTAAATGATGGCTCCTACACATGATTTCTGGAGCAGTGTAAATCAGAGTCAAATGGAAAGACTTTTACCCATTAGTGATAGGAACAGTTCACAATGTTACAGAAACATGTGGTCATGACAACTAACATGTAGGACCATGAAAGTTCCCTGGGGCAGGGAGGGGGGGACAAACAAGTGAATGCCTAATATTTTGGGGCATGATCTCAGTTAACTTTTACCTCTGGAGTTGGGGTCCTTAGATCCTTGATTGGGAAATAAGTTTCAGACTGAAAATAGGAGTTGTCTCATCATAGTATGCCACAGGAAAAAGAAAACAGCATAATACTAGAGAAAAATGCAAGCTTGAAATTGGCATATGGTTAAACTATAGGTTCAATAGCGCTGAAGAATGCTGAAGAGAAGTTTGAGAGCTATTTCTTCTCTGTAACTTTTAAATGAAAAAAGCCATTGTCTAATTCAGCACAAGACAAACTATTCCATGATCATTTCACATCTAGTAGGTAAAGAAATACCAGGATGACGGAAAATATGAGCAGGTATTTATTGAAAACATTATTAAACTGCTGAACATGAAAACATTTTAATTTAACTTACTAAGGGATTGAATGAGTTTATATTTTCAAATACCTAAGTGTTTTCATTAAATGCCACTTAACTGCCAAATCAAAACTGTAATACTACCGTTTAGGTTGCCCCAACATCTGGAGCAATGCTTAGTATTGATAGCTCTGGTTTTTGAGTGATCTGCTTTGTTTTGTTATAAAGCACATTATATTTGAACTAATATGAGTATTTATAGAGCCACTGTGAAAACTAGCTGATTATACACCATTTAAAGTATTCCAGAATATTTAGCACCTATCTTGACTATTAAAAAAACTCAATAGCTATACTACATATATCATTAGGAAAAGTACATCTAGTTTCCAAGTGGGTACCCTAGTAAGGGGTACAGGGTCTGTCTCTGACATGAACTCAGCAGATGCCTCTTTGATCACCTCCCTCTGGCGATACAGCTTCACCAGGACACAGAGGAAGACAATGGAATCAGCCTTGATGAGACCTGATAGCTAGGATCAGATAGAAAGAGAGGAGGACCTCTCTTATCAGTGGATTAGGGAAACAGCATAGGGAGAGAAGTAGGAGGGTGGGTAGGACTGGGAGGAGATGAGGGAGGGGTCTGTAGCACAGATACAAAGTGAATACATAGAGATAGATAGATAGATAGATAGATAGATAGATAGATAGATAGATAGATAGATAGAATTTTAAAAGTGAATCTGAGATGGAGTAGTAGATTAAAATCTCAAGGAAATAATCTTATTAATTTTGTTTTCTAAAAAAAGGAATACAAAACAGAGAATATGATTATGAGATCCCACCTAACATGATACATGTGAATATAAAAAATAAAATGGGTCACTATTTACTTTGTATTGATTTTCATATCTTCCATGAGACAAAAGTTGAATTCATAAATATTATTGAGAGTCTAAATTTTACATAAAGTCAGATTCTATATTGAACCTCAACAAGGCCATCACGTCTAGAGCCCTGCTTTCATTATGTTCTCTTTTACATGCTTTGTTAACATTGTCTTATCAGCTGTCCAGAATTAGTATCCTAAACTTCAGAAAAACAAACCAAAGGATGGAGATGTGAGAGGATCCCCAGACACGGAAAGCTATCTGAGACAAGACTTGATTTCTTGTTTTTGTGGTGCTAAAGATCATACTTTAATGTATAAGAATACAATCTTGGGTCTCCAGTCTCAGCTCAGAAGTAGAGTGTCTGCTTAGCCCAAACGAGGCCCTGGGTCTGGTCCTTACCACCAAGAGCAACAACAAAGCTTGGCAGACATCACCTACATGACAAGCCACAAAGGCTGCAAGATACGGTCCAAGAGTCTCTTTCTCCTTCTCGTATTAAGTCCAGTTTCCTAATTATGCTTATGCACTAACATGAAAGGTTTAATAGACTTAATCTCTTTAATCATTACTTTTTAAGGTTTTCTATTTTACTTAGCACTTAATAAAATCAACTACACATAGATGCTTGATCAATAACCATTGCTCACTGACCAGTTAGGAAATTAGATTTTTGTCTCATTCATTTTGCCATAACCTACTGCAGTATCATTACATTTGCTAATTAATTGCTTTCAGCACATTATTTCTATTTAATAACTAAAATATGTCACATTTTTCAACTTTTGGACCTTTCATCTTCTAACTTTATCTGAGGAAACTAGTTCTCATTTTTATGGTAATGTTTTTTACCTAATTCATTTTTAATCTTTTTACTAATGAAAAATGAAATGATTAAAAATAATTTAATCAAATATGAAATCTCTGAAGTATTCTTAAGAAACACCATTTTTTCACTCATAATAGACACTTGCTTCTTTCCTTTCAGTATTTTATTCTCATAGAAAATTTATAAATAGAATTTTATTTTGATATTAACCCAACTCTAGCTTCTTGATTTGAATGGAACTCACCTCCTTGGCTATCTTTTTCTCAGTCCATTTTTTATTATCCTGTGTTTGAAATCAGGGCAATGGAGTAGCTTAGGACAAATGCCATGAATAATTACTAGCCAAGATAATAATGACAAGTTTGCTAATACACTGCACCAAAAGCTTCAGTGGTAGGAAAAGGAAAGGAGTAAGGAAATGGATGTCAGAAAAGAGTGACAGAGGAGATGTGTATGCATTTGACATCCTCTCATTTACTCTCTGAATTCTGTATTCATACACCTATGAATAGACAGTTCAGCCTATTTTCAGCAAAGCACAAACATACTTAATGTAAGAACCACGACATCTACCCTGAGAGTGATTCATAAAAGAACGAAACTGAATAAATGCCAAGCAGTAACAAAATCTGTAATATTTCTGAAATTATAGCTATGGAGTTAATGGCTTTCTACTGCAAGATTAAATGCTTTTGTTGCTCTTTTAAAAGATATAAGTGCATTGAGAGCCCTTCCATTTTTCTTAGTCTAGTTTTCAAAATCAATGTGAGTCCTACAGAAGAAAATTGAAGGTGTTATTGAGCAATATAATGCACAACATAAATGATGTGGGAAAATGTACTAAAATACAGTCTTTGAAACACAGGAAGCAGTGCCTTTAAATAACGCATTAGGTATTGTTGACAAGGTGGGAAAGGCAGTGGCTTTCCTCACCAAACAAAAATAATTTCAAAACTGAAAACAAACACCTTTTCACTCAGCGTTAAACACGGCTGTCAGAATTAGAGATTTGCTGTGTTCTGAGACAATCATATTCTCAGCCCCAAACAGCAGCAGTGTTTTGAAAGCAGTCATGCCAGCAGACGGCAGTTCTCAACCCTGCTCTTTTAATCCATGTAGTTCCTGTCAATATTAACCTCTTAAAGAAATTCTTACAATATGACTATTGAACTTTCTTGACTAGGAGTGTTCCTGGAGCCGTTAGTCATCCCTATAATGTATTTTGCAATCAGCTAAATCATCAAAGTATTTTTTAACAATGAACAGTTCAGAAATGACAGATCTACTTTCTTGTTCACAACTGCTTATCAGAGGAGAGATATCACATATGTTTTCCAGGAGCTTCCTATAGTTAGGATACCTTCACAGAAGCCGCTCATGAAAGATAAGGTCATAAAAGAGATGAAAAATGTGTGAGCTTCATACACTTATGGTTTTATCATCAGACAAGATAGCTTTGGTTAAAGGACTGTAGGAGTCAAAAACAGAAAACTGCAGCTTACACTGAAGGACGAGGACATTAAAGTTTAACACAGGGTTTGTGCGTGCAGTGCCTGGCAGTAATATGGTTTGGCTGGAAACACTTGCTTAGTTACTGACTATTCAGGAATAGTGAGTGTTTATTACCAAACTATATAGAGAGACATGTACAGAGAAACAAAATAGACGAGACAGACAATACCCCAGTTAGAGCAATAACTAAGGGGCTCTCTACACGCTTGAGCTGCTTGAAATTTATCACCCAATGCATGTGTGGCAGCCATCACAGCATCTGACTCAGTTTCCCTTCTGAACCCCTGCTATTTCCAAGACAGTTACATATAAAATACAACTACTTTCAAATATGCAAGTCATCTCCTCGTCACTTTACTTGGGGTTTTCATATTTAGTGTTTCATTTTCTTGTGAAGCCTCCTCAGACTCCAGAACATAAAAAGTTAAGTAATGGTAGAAATGCATTTTATTATGTGGTTACATTTTTTTATAACCTAATGTGAAAATCCTGAAAATATCCATAACAGTTCAGGGGTAAATATATTATTTCAAGAAAAAAAAACTAATAATGTTTGTAGTCAGTAAGTGGATACTACAGTCTGAAATATCTTATTATGGCTGGCAAGGGAAATTATTGAAAACACTAATTCACAATTAAAGTTTTGATGAGTTAGGGAGAAATAGTGATGTGTAGTCCTTCTGGAGAAGTGGTTATCAACATGTGGGTTGCCATCAGAAAACACAGACCTTTACATTATGGTTCATAACAGTTACAGTTATAAGTAGCAATAAAAATAATTTTATGGATAGGGCTCGTCTCTACATGAGGAACTGCATTACATAAAGGGCCTCAGGACTCTAAAAGTTAAGAACCACTGTCCTGGAGTATTCAGGGTTGCTTCAACCTTCACGGTTATCTCCCCGGTGAAAGCATTTATCTCAGTTCTCAAGTTTTCTTAGAATTCCAAGCATAAGAAAAATTTCCAAATAAGAGAAAGTAACCCAACAGAACACCACTCAGGAATCTTTATTTCTCATTACTACCCATACTAAGGAAAGGAATTAACTAATCAGGTGTGGTGGGAAAGGTTTACTTTATACTTTTAAAATCATTTGCTTTTATTTTACGAGAATGCATGTTTCACCTGTATGTGTGCCTGTGCAGCACCACAGAGGATGGTGGGCCGCCCCCCACACGATTGCTGGGCTCTCAGTCTGTGTCTTCACAAGCACATAAGTGGCCATAACCACTGAGTCATCTCTCCAACCCTGAGAACTTACTTTAAAATGTTTCTGAAATGAATATCCTTCAAAATTCATACTTAAATAATTTACATTGTCTTTTCTCCTCTTGCCACTAAAACAAAACCCTTATGACAACTAGCATCAGTGTATTCAGAGATCCTACACAAACGAGGCATTTCCCATTCCAAAGAGGAGACAGTGTTGCTGAGGCCTGCAGACTGGATGGCTGTTTGCAACTGTGTCAGCCGGTTTCACAGGTCTTAAGACTCACAAATACTAGAGACTTCATGGCAGATGTCTCTTAGGGTCTGGACTGGGCCGCCAACTGAGCTCTGTTCCTTTAGCCTTTAGTTTGTTGTCTTTAAGTTTCAAGCTCACCAGTATCTTCAGAAAGTCATCATTACTATGAACAATAACAACAAAAAAGCAAGGACAGATTTTAACTTTGAAACTGTCCCTCCAACAAGCCACCAGTCTACAAAACCCATGGAACCTACTGTTATGAGAAAGTGATAGTGTTTGAATACCACGTTCCATACATCCTCAATATTTACTCTTTGGTTTTTAATAGGACACTTCCGCCCACAGGGACAGGCCTGCCCTGGTATCTTAAGGGATGCGCTAAACACACATGTCACCGGTCTTCCGTTGCTACACTATGTTCGCCAATGTAGCTCTTCCTCAAACCACACCTCTCAACGTGACGACTGACACAGAACGCGTAGCTAACGTGTGTTCACAGAGACCACAGCTACAAAAGACAGAGCATTAATTCCAGCAGCATCATAGAAGATGATTTTCAGAGATCAAAATTAGGGCTTACAAAAAAAAAAAAAACACACAACAAAACAACAACAACAAAAAACAAACAAGCAAATAAAAACCACAATGAAATTATGGGCTTAAAAGTTAGGCAATGGTTAGGAGTGCTTGCTGGACAGTCACATGGACTGGAACGCAGATCTCTGCACACAAAGACATAGCAAAAATCCCCAAATTCCTGGTCTAAGGAAAGAGTTAACATCTCGCAGCTATACATGCAGAGGCACACACACTACACATATGTGCATGTGCATATATTCACATGGACACGAAAGATAGAGTAAATTTATTTTTAAAATATAAGGGATATCATTTATTAATGTCAATAAGCCTAGTTTGTTCTTGTTGGAATTTTTTTTTTACTTATCTCTTTTTATCCCTTATCTCTTTTATCTCTATCATATGGCTTAAGGGAAACTAGATTAAGATCTATTTTTCATTTTATTGATTTATATATTTTTCTAGTTGTGTGTACACATGTGTGGACACATGCATAGGACAGGGTACCAGCAGATGTCAGAGAACAGCTTAGAGAAGTTGGCTCTTTCCTTCTACCATGTGGGTTCTGGGGAACCCACATGTATGTGTGTGGGGGCGCATGCATAGGACAGTGTCCCTGTGGAGGTCAGAGGACAACTTAGAAGAGTTGCTTTCCCTTTTGTCTGTGTAGGTTCTGGAAATAACACATGGGATCTCAGGCCTGGCAGTATGTGCCTTTACCTACTGCTCCATCTAGCTGGCATTTAATACCTCAGATTTCCAGTTATGCATTTCCCTCTCCTCTCCTCCTCTCCTCTCCTTTCCTCTCCTCTCCCTCTCCTCTCCCTCTCTTCTCCCTCTCCTCTCCCTCTCCTCTCCCTCTCCTCTCCCTCTCCTCTCCCTCTCCCTCTCCTCTCCCTCTCCTCTCCCTCTCCTCTCCCTCTCCTCTCCCTCTCCTCTCCCTCTCCCCTCCCCTCCCCTCCCTCTCCTCTCCCTCTCCCCTCCCTCTCCTCTCCCTCTCCTCTCCCTCTCCTCTCCCTCTCCTCTCCTTTCCTCTCCCCTCCCCTCCCCTCCCCTCCCCTCCCCTCCCCTCTCCCTCTCCTCTCCCCTCCCCTCCCCTCCCCTCCCCTCCCCTCCCCTCCTCTCCCCTCCCCTCCCCTCCCCTCTCCTCTCCTGTCCCTCTCCTCTCCCTTCCTCTCCCCTCCCCTCCCCTCCCCTCTCCTCTCCTCTCCCTCTCCTCTCCCTTCCTCTCCCCTCCCCTCTCCTCCCCTCCCCTCCCCTCTCCCTCTCCTCTCCCCTCCCCTCCCCTCCCCTCCCCTCCCCTCCCCTCCCCTCCTCTCCTCTCCTCTCCCTCTCCTCCTCTTTCTCTCTGTCTGTCACTCTCTGTCTCTCTCCCTCTGATTATTTCCTTGTCCTTAAGCTTATCATTATTCATTGCACTTCCTGGGCCTCTGACACGCATTCTCATCTCTGGAGTTAAGTATAAACAATCCTCATTGCTCTCTCTACATTTACCAGGCTCTTGTTACCCACTCTCTTTCTTAAGCCTGGAAGTCAGTTCTTTCTTACAAACTTAGTGACTACACAGAATTTGATTTCATCTCCAATGCCACATTATTAAAGACAATTCCTCCTACTTCTTCACTAGATCAGACTACCTTTTACCATCATGTTAATAATGTCTGCTGCTAAGCGAGTAGACTCACCTTGGTATCTCACAATGTCTCACAATGCCTGAAACAGCAGGAATTCAATGAAGAATATATCAGATCTGGAAACATTTGGATTCTTTATGTTTTCATTAGCACTGGGCTGGCTTGCTTTGCACTTATTCAATGCATGTGTGTGTATGCTCTCTCTCTCTCTTTCTCTTTGTGTGTGCATGTGTTTTGTGTGTGTATGTCTGTGTGAATGTGTATGTATGTATGTATGTATGTATGTGTGTGTGTGTGTACCACTGCAAGTATGTTTCAATCAGAGAGCAACTTGCTGGTGTTATTTTTCTTCAATTATGTGTGTTCCGGAGATCAAACTCAAGTAGTCAAGAGTGATGGCAAGTGTTTTTACCTTCTGAGCTATCTGCCTGGTACTGACACTGTATTTTGAGCCATTCATTATTCCAACAAACAAGCAAAGCAAATCCAAACTGTGCATTTTAAGTGGAGGTACTCTCAGCAGGAGGAGGAAAGGAGATCCGGACCTGCAGTCACCTGAAGAACGAGTGTGTCTGAATGTGATATTAAGGGATTCGGTCTGGACCTTGGCACATAAGTCACCGGTTTGGTGGCTGCTTCCAGGAGTTTGTTCTCCCAGGGAAACCTGGGCCTAATGACGTTCCTGAAAACACCAGGTCATGTAAGATTTCCTTTCCTCAGCTTCACATCTAGCTCTCAACTCCAAAGATTGCCCCAAACAGGTTATCACAAGACCCATTGATGTTCCATTTAGGGCCGAGACCTCCCACATCCCCTCCAGCCTCAGTACCAAGAGAAGCTTGGCTCCTGGTGAAAACACCAGGAAAACACAGCCAGTATGCATAACACCTCCCAGGTAGTCGGGAATGGGGGGAACTCTCTGCTCACAGTACTTTAAAAGCCGGGCTCTTCCCAACTCTGGGGGATTCTTTAGACTTTAAGAGTTTATTCAAATTTGGCTTTCGGTATCTAATATAAATTAACATGTTAAGAATCTTACTGAAACCTAAAGCCAAACTTAATATTCTTGACCACTGCTGACTGCTGTTAATTTACCTGTGTTTGTGAATGGGTTGATGGGGTCCTGCGGGGCCTGACACTATAGGAGACCTCACTAAGAACATCATCTCCCCCTCAGCGGGGAGCATCCTTACCAGGCCTCAGAGGAAGACAATGCAGCCAGTCCTCATGAGACCTGATAGGCTAGGGTCAGAGGGAAGGGGAGGACCTCCTCTATCAGTGGACTAGGAGAGGGGCATGGGAGGAGATGAGGGAGGGAGCTATAGCTGGGATACAACGTGAATAAACTGTAATTAATAAAAAATTTTGAAAAGAAAAGATTTAAAAAAAACACATAAATTGACAATTACAGGAAAGTTCCTGTCTGGGTTACCTGAGGGCTCTGAAGCTAAAGCCTCCTTAGTCTCAGAGGAAACAGGCCTTTGAGCAGTGAGGGCCAGAACCCCCTTTCTGGTTAAATTCACAGGTCTGCCTAGAGTGTTCAGGAATTCAGACACCATCGTCAGACTGTCGGCAGACCAGCTCCAGAATTCTGAAGCGATATCCAACATTTATTTAAAGTATTCAAATTTCGGGTTTGTTTAACACTATTTTGAACTGTTCTGGGTCTATTATTTGATATAAAACTAATTAAACAATTGTAAAATTAACTACAAAGGAGAATGAGTACCTGTATTATCTGTTTGGCCATGTGAAATATGAACATAACATGCCTAATACACAATTTCCAAAATGTATTTTCATTAATGATCTGCTATGTTGGAGTGACCTTAAATGCCTCAACATAACTGTTTGTATTGTAGAGAAAACACATCATTCTTTGTAATATGGGTTTTCCTTAGAATGCAAACTATGTTTTGTCTTACTATACACACTGGTATAGAATTTTTGTTTCTTATTAAGAACGACTATACATGATCATTTTTCTACTCATGATTAGAATTGGGGGGCAGTTGGAGGGTGATGCAGAAACCTACTAGCGTAGAAACTTCCTGAAACCTATGAGGGTGACCCCATTGAGGACTCCTAGTAACGGAAATGTGGAGCCTGGACTGACCACCTCTGTAACCAGGCTAGGTTTCCAACAGAGGGACGGGGACACCAACCCAGCCACAAAACCTTCAACCTCCAACTTGTCTGGCCTGCAAGACGTTCTGGAACAACTGGGGCTCAGGGCTGGTGGGAGTGGCCAGCCAATGGCTGATCTAACTTGAGGCCCACACCAGGAAATGGAGCCCATAGCCCACAATGTCTGGACAGCCAGGAACCCAAAGGTAGATGGCATAGAGACCTAGGATAGAACCAAACATGACTTCCCCACCCCCCAAAAGGTCAGCGAGTCAATGGAATGATCCTTCATGATATTCTGCTATACTCACATACTCATAGATAGATGCCCTGCCCAATCACCCACCAGAGAGGTGTCCCCCAGCAGCCAATGGGAATAGATCCAGAGACCTACTGTGAAGCATTAGGCAGAGCTCCACGGGGAGGAAGACTAGAGGGATCAAGGACATGAGAAGACCACAGGCCAAAGACTCAACTAAACATGGCTCACTTGGGCTCAAGAGACTGTAGTAGCAATCACAGAGCCTGTATGGGTCAGTGCTAGGTCGTCTGCATAAATGTTGTGATTGTTTAGCTTGGGATTTTTGTGGGACTCCTAACAGTGGGAGTGGGGGTGACTTAGATTCCTTTGCCCACTCTTGGCACCCCTTTGCTCCTACTGGATTACCTCATCCAGCCTTGATATGAGGGCTTGTGCCTAGTTTTATTGCATCTTGTTATGCCATGTTTGGTTGACATCCCTTGGAGGCCTGTCCTTTCCAAAAGGGAAACAGAAGAGTAGACCTGGGAGAGAGGGGAGGTCAGGGGTGGAACTAGGACGAGTGGAGTAAGGCGATGATGTGGTCTAGATGTATTGTATGAGAGAAGAATGAATGAAAAGGAAAAAAGAATGACTGTATGCTGGTGTTCTCCACAGCTGTCAGCCTCCAGGACAGAGCACAGGGATGTGTAACAAGTAAAGCACACAGATGCAGGCTGGGGAATCCCCCATCACTAAGCCAGCTTCACACTGTCCACGTGGTATGTGCATTGCTTTGTTTTCGTTAAGCAAAGGCCTTCCTTCCTCTATTCTAAGAGGTAAAATATTCTTTATATAACCTTTCTTCTGCATCTAAAATAGGCATTAAAGCCATTTATACACATCCAGTTCACATACCAAAATCAGGTAATCTGGATTCTCAATGTTGGTTAGCCTGCTTGGAATATAGTTTGCAAAACCAAACCCCTAGAAGTTTGTCCAAGACCCCCAAGTAGAGAGCCATATGCTAATCCCAGTGCAACAATAGAAATAGCATCAAATCTCATTGTCAGACCATTGGGCGGGGTGGAGGATGCTCTTGTGTGTCTCAGCTGGTGATTTCTCCCTTGATAAATTGATGCCTTTAATCCTTATAAAAGATCTTACCTTCTCACTGTCAGAAAAATATAATCACAGGCTACTGTCTGCAGCACTCCTTTCCATCTCTGCCATGTGCATAAGACTTGGTAAGATACAGCCACTGTCAGGCTTCCGAAGAGTTCCTTGTCTAATCTCTCTCCCCTCCAGATCGTTGATAGAGAACCTGTTAGAATGTATTGCTTGCTTTTCCAGTTCCTGTGTTTATCTCACTTCCACTCTGACCATCTGCTGCACTGCACTTCCTTCAGAAAAGTGAAAAAGTTTTCACAGTGCCCAGAGCTCTGCTTGCAAACAATGCCCTCTCCCTCTCTTCCTTCCTTCCTTTCTCTGCTTTTTACTTAGGTTTATTTTGTGTTAAGGTCAAACTTTTTTAAAGAGTTCAATTTGCAAACATTTCCATGGAGCTGAAATTTCTATTCAAATAGTCATGATGGACTTGTAAACACCCCAGTCATTTATTATTGGCTTCAGCCCAACTCCACACACTCTGGTTGTGTCCCTGTTCCTTCAAAATTGCATGAAAACAAGAGCACACCATCAGGCAGTGAGAAAGTGTGGCCTATTTATGCTACCATGAGAGGTGACATAACTATTCATTAAGTCTAATTGGTCAAAAGGACTTTCAATATAGCCCTTACATCACTAACACACCCTTTCTATGTACTGAAAACTGTTTTTCTCCTATTAAGCATTTAAAGAGGCACTAAATGACAGGGATATTTTAAGCACATTTCTCACTCTTTTACTTTTATTCTTGTTATTATTTTTTTTTATTTTTTGGTTTTTGTAAAACTCCATGTTTCCCACCCCCCTCTGGTGGATCTTGTAAGAGTTTTATTGCTGTTGTTGTTTTGTTGGCTTTTGAGAAAGCCCATTTAAAAATATCTTGTGAATGTAAGGTTTAGACTTCTTCAGATGTTTTTATCTCCTCCTAAAAGAATTATTTAATAATAGATACCAGAACAGTATTTTCCTAATTTTATTAAACTCCGATACCCTCTGCTTCATTTCTATTTTTATTTTTGGATTACATTTCTTACTGTCTAGGAGATTGAGTCCCATACTGTAGTCCAGGCTAGCCTCAACTGCACGAAGTCCTCTCACCTCAGCTTCCTGGATATAGGGAATTGGCATGTGTTAGCCATCATGATCAGGCTCTCTTTTTATATATGTGTGGAATGTGCATTCATGGGTGCTCATAAATGTGCAAATGAATGTGCGTCTGGATGTACATGCACATTTGTGCTCATACGTGAAGAGGCCAGAAGTTGTCACTAGGTGTCTTTGTCAGCCGCTCCCCACTTTATGTGCTGAGGCAAGGTTTCTCATCTGACCCTGAGCCTGCCAGTTGGGGAAGCTATAGCTAGCCAACCAGTGGCGAGGGCTCTCCTTCCAGCCTCTGCTTCCCAAATCCTGGAATTAGTGGTTGTCTCCATTCCTGCAGGATGTTTGTGAGTTCTGGGGATCCAAAGTCTGGTCCTCACACTTAGGCTACAGAGGCTCTATCCATTGAGCCATCTTCATTGCCCTCCTCATTTTAATGTGGTATTAACAGTTCTGTGACTTTGACCAAGGTAACAAACCTATGGAAGTTAAAGTAAAAATGATATCTGCTCTACAAGACAATAAGCTGATTGGAAATGGTATGCATAGGACAAGATTGCTGACTTTCAGGGACAAACAGAAAATGAAGGTTGTTATTATCATTATTATGCTTATTATAATTGGTGCATAGTGTCAATGCTGATCTGTCTAATCTCAAAAAGAAAAGTGCTGAGGCAGCAATCTGCATTCATTATAAGCATCTATTGGTACAACACATCTAGCTATTTTTATTTGACTTTTTAAGAACAACAAAAAGTGACTGACTTTATTACTATAATTAAATTCATCATATCACAGCTTTCTACATTTTCCTCTCCACTTTCTATGTTTAGGGCTACCAGAGATAAAGATTATCCCATCAGGTAACAGATGGGCAAATGCCTAATACTGCCTGTTGCTTCTCAAGTGATAACAAAAACATTGAGAGAGTTTTACATACTAACAAGAAAATGCAAATTTTATGTGAGAAGATTAAGAGCTTTGAAACCTATTTGACTTAAATTTACTAAATGGTAGGGCAGAATGATGAAACTGTTTGGAGATCACTTGTGGTGTTTAAAGCAGGGGAGACGCTGCTACTTCCTGGAAATGCTTCCTATGGTGTGAACATTTTCTCCTAAATCCTGATGCGATCAACAGTTAACATTCAGGAGTGTGAACCAACTTAATTCATATTGTTAAAGTAAATTGGCTACCCAGGCATTGTCAAAATAACTCATACTTTTTTTGAAATAGAAAAATAAATACTGTTATTATATATAAATGCTAGGCAAACATGAAGATGCTACTCAAATAAAAATGAAAGGAAAAACACTGAGATAAACAGACTTTAAATATAATCACGATTTGATTAAAAACACTTTGAAAAACAGTGAATGTTCCTTCAGCCTAAATATCACCAATAAAATGAAGAAATTAAAATGGGCTTACAAATAGAAGGTTCTTTTATATTATCCAGCTAAATTTAATGATTAAATAATTCAATATCTAGATTAAAACTGAAAGAGACAATCAATAATGCAGGTGTCTCCTAATATCCAGATAGTTAATTTTATATAAATAAAACACAAGATGATTAAACAGATTTTTCTTCATATGACTTTTAACATTCAGAACAAACAACAAACCTAAATAAATCTTACAAGTCAATAGAGCTTCTTGCTTTTTCAAAAGCCTTACTATACCAATGAAAATATTTTCTAAATTATAAGAAAATGGTCTTTATAGTAATTTTCACTTCAACTGTTACACACATATTGCTTATTTAAAATAAGCACGTCATTCATTAAAAGGGAGCAAGCCTTATCCACTTAGCTGGACATAAAGAAATATACTTTATTATGATAGTATATCAGAAATTCAAACAGAATGAATATCAATCACATGTCTTACTAAGTTCCGATTTATTTTGCAAAAGAACTTTAGAAGATTGCACATGCACAATGCTGGTATCCATTTCACAAAAAGAAAAATGCACGGAGCTTGTCATTTGCAAAGGATAGGATACGTCATCATACGTACAATATCCTCTACAGACCACCTATAAATACTCTTATAAACACCGCCGTGTGTGTACCACTTCATATAATGGAGACAATCAATCATTTTTCACTCTGCTGAATTTTTGTCTTGAGCTAGGGTCTGAGATTAGTTACATAAACAAAGCTTTATTTTGCACCTATATTTGGAACACTAAGTCAAAGAAAAAACTAAGTCATCTGGTTTTACCAAAGAATTCCAACAAAACCCTGCCCCTTTCTTCTCTTGTAACTATGGGGTTTGTTGAAATGCCCATCTTCCCAATAATCGTCATTTAAAAAGTTCTCCCCAATTCCAAGTGATAACCATGATGTGGAGATTTTTAACACAGCTATGAAAGAATGACAACACGAAGTCACAGGTGTACTGTGTATCATGAGATTAAAAACACAAGTAGGACAGACTCTATTTCTTGTTCCTCAAGAAAACATGACTTTTCAGTTCTCACTGAGGGATAGCTTTTGCAAGAAAAACAGTGATTTTAAAATGCATTACAGCAAAATTTGAAGGAGAACTGGGCCCAGGAAAACCTAAGGTTTGCCAAGGAACAGTAATGTCATGTGAAGGGAGGGAGGTGGTGGAGAAGGGAAGCCAGGTCCATGCCAAGCAAAGCTGGGGGCTGTTCAATCAGCCCTATCAGCACTCCATCAGTGTCTCCACTCCAGCCAAATCCAGGAAAAACAAGGAGTCAAAGATTCAGGTCAATAAGCTTATAGGCGATTTGCACAAACAGCTCCTCCAGCAAGGAAAAAACAAAGTCATATTGGCTTTTCTCTTTCACTCCTTCTCTTTGAACTCCCTAGTCCGAACACACCCTGGAAATGTCAATGTTATATGCAAGAATTTAAGGAGCTGAGCTTCTTAATCCTGTTAAGAAAAAAGGAAGAACTTTGTCTCTAAATATCCCTGTCCTTATTGTGCTGAAAGTGATTACAGCCAACCTGCCTTCTGCAGATTCGGGTTCTGTTACCTGGCATCTGAGAAGGCAGTTACGCTTCAGAAAAGCCACGGCCAAGCAGGGAAAGAATGCAACTGAGGAGAACATAGAAATAGACTTCTTCACTGAGAAAATGAAGAAAAAAAAAAGAAAAGAAAAAGAGAAAAATCTAAAAGACAAAGTAACATAAATTGTCTGAGATGAGAAGCAGCTGAAAACAATCAGAAACCCCACATGTTTGAGGGCAGGTAGGAAAGAGCGATGTGAATAATCTAGGCTTAGGTTTTTATATAAAATCCAAGGAAAAGATACAGCTTTTACATTCTTACTTACTTTTAAACAAAACTACAAAAGCTGATAAAGGAGAGGGGGAGAGGAGAGAGACAGCTCTGATAGAGAAAAGGGGGAGATGGGAGGGACATCTCTGATAGGAGAAAAAGGAAAGGGGAGGGACAGCTCAATGGGTCTAGCAGGCATCTCCTTAAACATAGTAATGAAACCTGAAACCTGCTCCAATTTGTTCCAATTTACTGGCTTCCTACCCTTTGTTTTTCTTCTTCAAGGATGCGAGAATCTGTAGAAAACACTGACCCAACTCTGCTAAGGTAGAAAAGAGAAAGGTGACACAGATTGTTCCCAAACACCCACAAGGTGCTACTGTGGTATTTATATTAATGAGCTACAGATGGAGTCTCATCAAGCTCTTGGCTAAAAGGATGATTCTGATTGGGTGATTTGTATTTCCTGACAGTTTCTCCAATGCATGTGTCTCAGTTTCCTGCCCACACCTTAGTTTTCTACAGCCTGTTCTTCCTTACGCAAATGCAAGGTGCCTCCTGACTTTGCATCTTCTGTAGCATCCATACCCATGCACCCACCCTCCTTTCACAACCCCTTTCCCTGCTCCTCCCACAGTGGTGGAACCCAGCACCAGTTCCTGGAGCAGCAAGTCCCCCCTCTCAGGCTCTCTGCTGTCCTCTGTTGGCTTTGTCCAAGATGAGCCTCTCAGGTGGACACAGGTGAGTCTGTCTAAAGCTTGCTGCTCCCCCTCCCCCTCCTTAGAGTCTACCTTCCCCATTGCTCTTTATGGAAATCAAAATTGTGTCCCCACACATAATGTCACTCCACCACCCTGCCCAGTCTTGCCTTCCCTCATGTGCTCAGTGATGCCCACCATACACTGTATCAGACTGATGCTTTCATCAACTCCTTCTTTTTTCTTCAGAAAAGGATTGTTGTTTGTTATTGTAGATACATATTACTGTGTGAGTTGAGCACCATTGAATTTATCTGTGAACAGGACTAGAAGCTGCTGATAACTTGATTAACTATCTGTGTGCTTTTTTAAAATAAAATATTTAATTATTATTTATTACAATTTATTAACTTTGTGTCCTGGCTGTAGCCCCCTCACTTATCTTCTCCAGGTCCCACCCTCCTTCCCTTATCTCATCCTATGCTCCTCCCCTAGTCCACTGATAGGGACTCATAGCCAAACTTTGGGCAGAGTGCAGGGAATCTCATGGAAGAAAGAGGAGATGGAAAGACCTGGAAGAGACAGGAACTCTGCAAGGAGACCAACAGAGACAAAAAATCTGGGCTCAGGGGCCCCTGCAGAGAGAGATGGACCAATGAAGGACCGTGCATGGAGAGGACCTAGACACCCTGCTCAAATCTGTGTACTTTTTAAACTTTAATGCCCTATTAACTACTTCTAGGGCTAGTGCTGATTCCAACACTGAGTAACTGCACTTCTATTCTATGCTCTTAACACAGCTTACAGTGTTTCATTTCAGAAGCGTGCTTAAAATATTCTTCCCCTTTCTAAATAGTCCTTTTATTGACCCTTTGAATATGAGAGAACATCCTTCATTACACAATATGTTTCCTTATTTCACGGAATTCCATCTTGCAGCCTTTTTGTCAACTCTGCTCTTCCCCAATGCCCCTCAGATGTGCACATCACCCATCAATTTTTCTAATCATTATTTATATCTAAATAGAAGGAAAAGAAGTTGAGTTTTCTCCCCTACTATGACAAGGTTTATGGTATTATATTATTTCTTAGCTTCTTTAGAGACCATAACACCACAGAACAAATTCTAAAGGCTCACAGGAACTTTCCAGATCGTTGTTATTGACAACTCAGATTATCTTTGACATGTAGTTTGTGGAGATATTTTTCCACAACTCAGCAACTTACTACATTACAGCAACACCCATATGACACTGTCCTTCCTGTTCTCACATCCTGCGACACATTTCTGAAATGTACCCCAAAACATATTTCCTTCACTTCAGTCATTAGCTAACCTAAATATTTCAGTAAGGGATCCCACTTTTACTAATTATTAACACTAGGCTTAGTTTTACACATGTGTGAATATATGACCATATTTTCTACATTAAAGAGAGACAGGAAGATGAAATAACTAAAGCAAATAATTCAGTTCCACAGGAAATGTGTGTGGCACTTATAAGCCCTGTGTCTATGTCTTAGTCATCTGTAAATTCAAGGAAATAATTCTTGCTTGTTTCCTTCCTGTCACAGATGCTCTGAAGGCAATAAGCCAAGCAGCTTAGGACAAAATATGTTATGACTTGAGCCATAATTTTACATTTTGTCTAACAGTTTAAAATATCAGAGGCTCAACCCAGTAGACAAAGCAACTTATTGTAAGTAAGGCTCTTCCTTTGTGAAGATGGACAACACGCAGCTAACCCAAACCAAGATATGACTTAGGGATCATCTGCAGAATGTTAGGCCTGCAACTGGAACAAGGGTATCTCTGAGATATAGTCAGGTAACTGAGAACGTAACATATTAAAGAGACATAACATGCATGTGGGACTTCTGTGTGATGTAACAGTACTAGACTGCGCTTTGCAATACTGAAACACATGGGTTAGAGGAACACATAGGTTTAATAGTTATGACTTATTCCACATGTGTACAAAATCTTGACATTTAGCTGGAAAATAGATATGAGTGAAATGAAGAAAAATGTACAATAAAAAGCAAAATATCAGTCTCCCCGTTGAAAATATCCTGCATGGTATAGACTACCAAAAAAGTAGGAGCTTTGATCTACAGTAAGCAGTTCATAGATATTTAAAGAATGAAAGTTTTTTTTTTCTGGTATTCTTAAAAAAACTGAACAGCTACAATAGCGTATCATGACTTTCATGTGAAATCTAGTACTAAAATTTCAGTGAAAATACAATCACTTCATAAATATGCTTCTTATTCTCTCCTGAACATGTGCCAGTATCTGTTGCTTGAAGAATTAAGATACTCAACTCACTCTTTTGTGGTATGAGATCTTAAGCAAACAATTGTTTATCAAGGAAATCCACCTACTATTTAAAAATGTTGTCTATGGGAGCCATTTAGATCAAAGCTAGATTTTGATAACGAAATGACCTTCAGGCAAATAAACTCCAAACAATCTGATTCATTCTTTTATATAGTGTGACAATTTTAGAGTTGTCACAAATGATCAGAGATGCTAACAGAGACATCAGGGTTTCAGAGGAAACACTGGATTCATACCCATTTTGTCAGTCACAATACTGATTTCCTTAAGCCCTTAATTTATTCTACTGTTTTAGTGGATGACCTCTCTTCCATCTTCACTCCACAGGAAGCATAAGCACGTGTCACTGAGCCAGGTGTGACTTTCTGCACAGTGATTAGGGTCTGCTTCTCAAGTGAGAATAATTTCCTTCAGTTGCATTTAAAGAGCACAAGTTAGATGATGAGACAAGAGAGAGCAGAGAGAGAGGAAAAGACAGAGAGCAAGAGAGACAAAGAGAGAATGAGGGGAGAGGGAGGCAGACAGAGAGTGAGCCAGAAAGATAACTGTGGTCCTTGTATATTGAGAGGGTACAGTATCTGTCAGCCTTGTGTGCCTTGCACAGCAGTGTCAACTGACTTCTGGGGGAATTCCTAGGAGTCATGGTCTATGAGAATAAAAAATGTAATTCTCTCTTATTACACAAGAACACAGTAAAATGAATCATTAAGACTGGCATTTATAGTAAAAAATTTTACATAAAAATAATACATCTTATTCTTACAGATGACATTTAGTAACTGAACATTATGGGATTGTTTTATAATGTACATATTATACAGTATTTACTACAATTGTTTGTTATACATTTAAAATATCTTAGTAATTTCTAAGTATCTATGAAATATTAACATTCATAATAATTGTAAGTCACTGTTTTTCTAATTCCCCAAATACCTGAGTCCAGATTCTTGTTAGTGTAAATGAATAGTATTGTTTCATAAATACTGTCCTCAAAAAACTGCTTGCTCATCTGCCTCCAACAAATTAGCTAAAGTTGTAACTTTATTAAGCTCTTTTATTATACACAAACATTCAGTAGTGAGCATCCCCAAATTAAAAATGCATATAACATTTACTATTGACCTAATTAATGCAATTATTAATTTTATTTATTTTAATTACTTTAGTTACATAACTAAATATCTAAATTTATGTCTTAACTCTTTAACCATAAGAGCCCAAAGAGAGGAAAGGGCGAGTGCCTTTCGTCCCGGGGCTTTTCTCGCTTTTTTTTTAATGATACTGTAACATAAGATAGATACTTTATAATAAACAGAGAAATATAAATATTGTGAAAAAAGTAAAATGAGATGGTGTCAGATATATTTTAAAAACCAATATACCTCAATACCTCAGCTGTTGCTTACAGATCTTCAAGAGACAGATGCAGAATCCAGAATATCTAAAGGAAATACTAAATTAGCCTGAAATCTGAGTATAGGGAGAAGAGGTTTTTAACCATAACCTTCTCGTTTTTAATCAAACTTGTCTGTCTTAGTAGACAAGCACCTGTCACTATCTACTGTTGGCTCACTGGGATAGCCCAGCATGGCTGGAGCGCTGCAGACAGAGGGACAGGAATGAGGGGCTTCCTCACAGACACCTTCAGCAGGACACTGTGCTAATGGAGCTTTAATAACGTTCGTCCATAAATACATGTGACCATCAAGCTGGGTACATTGGCCATCTTTACGATATTATATCTGCAACCTCACTTTCAGACTGTTGAGTCCAGTCAGCACACTCGCCTCCCCTCTTCCAGCTGTCTAAAGGGATAGGCAGTCTGACTGAAAATGGCATGCTTACACAAGCACTCCCACATACAGTATCCACAGGTGGAGGCACACAGGTAGGCTCACTCAGCCACTTCTCTGCCTGGGATGTGCTCATGCTGAATCAGCAGAAGCAGCTGTCCTAATTCTAGGAGATCACCCTAACACTTATGACACTGTGTGACAATATGGTAGAAATGGAAGTCCTACCCCACTGGGGAGACTAAACTAACTAGTGAAAATAATAAAAAATAAATAAATTGTGTCATGTGAGATCATAAAATTACTTTTAAAAGTGAGAAAAAAAACCCACAGATATGCCAGGTAATGTCATGGTAATGATTAAAGTAAAGGTTAGGAATAAACTGAGATCTGTCTCAGGTGCTTCTTGGATTATTATATATCTGTGTGTGTGTGTATGTTTGTATGTGTGTGTATGTGTATCTATGTGTATATGCCTATGTGTTTGTGTATGTGTGAATGTGTGTATGCGTGTGTGCATGTGTATGCATGTGTGTGTGCATGTGTACATATATGTGTTTGTATGTATGTATGTGTGTATATCTGTATGCTTGTATTTGTGTATATGTGTGTGTGTTTGTCTGTGTTGTGTGTATGTGTATGTGTGTGTCCAAAGAGGATGCACAGAGGAAAATATCATGCATCTCTTTTTCTAGCAATAACCTGACATGAGCAGAGTTGGCAGTGAAAATAAACAGCCAGAGTACTCAGTTTTCAGAAGTACTGATCCAGACCCTGTGTGTACAGCTCAGTGCGTATGGTAAGTATTAGAGCTGTGTAAACTATTGGAATTCAGTAACTACTTGTTGAAAGAAGAAACTTGATAAACATCAAAACTGCTGTAGCTAGTTGGCCAACCAACAAGAACATTAACTAAGAGAACTGGCTGGTCAGTCTTAACCTATTTGAATCCAAAAAATATATATTATTATCAAAATAAATTGTTTGAATGGCAAAAGAGATTATTAAATAATCTTCCATATTAACAGATAATTGCATTATGTGTCAGTACTTTTATTCCATCCCAAGGTTCATTTAAAACAAACAAAACAAAACAAAACAAAATTTTCAAGCCATTCCATGGTGGAATCCCATCCTATGTCCACCATCAACAGTTACCTTTGTTACAAAAGAACTCCACTTCTTCACAGCTCAGATTTTCTGGACCAAGTTCTGTGGGGAAGCTTTCCTCCATCGGAAAGTCTTTCGTGATGACTTCTGCCTCCTCTGATGGACACTCTTCTTCCTCATCTTCAATGGCATCTTCCAGTGGCCCTTGAAAGAGAATCAGGGACACTGTACCAACAACATTCTAGGAAGGTTGTGAAATAAAACTCCTCTGAGCAGAGCCGTTTCATTACAGAGGCGAGGAAAGGGAACTGCAGGAAGTCATCTCAGGGGGCTCACACATGCACACTACATGAGAAACAGTTTTAAGGGATGTGAACATGCTCAGGGTATAATAAGTACTTCTCTGGAAACTTACAAAATAAATTTTAAAAAGTTGAAAAAAAGACACACTGCATTTTTTGAGAAGACAAAGAAAGCAGACCTCTGAAGAGATGACATACAAAATAACTTCCGTCTCATTTCCCTTCCCACCACAGCACTGAGCCCTAAACATGCATATATACATACATATATTCATTCATATTCATTCTGTCTTGAAGAGCAAACCTGTGCACGTTATGGTTATGTTCATTTGTTAGAATTAACAGCTTGGTAAAGAGCACGAGTCTCCCTTACACTGCTGAACAATTTTACCTGCGATTTTAATAAAGATTTACAGTAATTGAATGCATTTTAATTGAACTGAGATTTTAATAAAGTCTATACTTTTAGAAATCCATCTTAAGACTGGATTCCAAGAAAAGATTTCATTATATGTGTTTGAGGCTTGAAGAAAAATTACATATTTCTCTCCCTGATGAAAGCATAACCCTATTCACAATTAATTGAATTTTTTTCTGAAATGAAAAATAGTTTTCTAATGAAAAAATGTAATTTGTATTTATGTGATACTTTTTCAGTAATAAAAATACAACTCCCTTGGAAAGAATTAGAGTGAGGTGCACTACATTAATGGACCTATCTGACTGAAAGGAAAGGGAGGGCTGCGGTTGTTCAGGGGCTCGGAAATGGATGACATGGGAGCACCGTGCTGCTAAAGAATCAACTTAGCCTGCTCATTTCACTAAGTCTAAGCCTGCCTTTGCTCCTAAGGAAGTAACATAGCCTTTTCATCCACAGAGCACAGTTACGATAATCTGCACTAATTGTCACTCTGTCACTGTTCTTGACAGGATGAGTCCTTCCAGGATTATGCTGTTCTCTTTCTTCTCTTCTCTTCTCTTCTCTTCTCTTCTCTTCTCTTCTCTTCTCTTCTCTTCTCTTCTCTTCTCTTCTCTTCTCTTCTCTTCTCTTCTCTTCTCTTCTCTTCTCTTCTCTTCTCTTCTCTTCTCCTTTCCTCTGCTCTTCTTTCCTCTCCTCTCTCTTCTTTCCCTCTCCTCCCTCTGTGTCTCTCCTCTCTCTCACTCAGTCTGTTTTTACAAATGTAGCAGAAAGTTTGAGGGTCAAAGGAGAAATCTTATAAGTAATTATAAATGCCTTGATTTTTATATCTGTGTGGGTCAGCACACATCCATCTATGGTATGTCCTGATTGTCACTCGTGAGTTTGCTCAGGACTGAATTGGCAGGATACATTTACATGCACAGAATTAGTTCCATGCATTTAAATTAAGTGACACCCAAGTAAAACTTTCCCTTTAGAGATTGTTTGTCCTCTTCAGAAATATTTACCCTTAATTCAAAACAAGAAATGTTCATCTTAAATGCTCCGGCAACTGTAATACTTCTTACACTGAAATTGATGAGTCAAAAATAAATAATAAATAAATAAATTTTTGGTTCTCATGTTAGTTTTTAATCTGTTATGAACAATTTTAAGTCTAACATTTACATTTTTAAGAACAGTTATGTCAAATAACAAAACCTATAAGCCATATATAAAATACTAACAAGATATCACTGTCTTCCTTACATGAACTTGATACATTTATTAATGACTTATTTAATGAAGGCAGAATTCAAGACCTTTCTTATTTTTATTTGTCTAAAGTACTTATTTAATGTTTGGTAAAAAGAAAACATGTAAAAAAAATCTCATTTTTGTATGATGTGGAAGCACCTGAGTGCTTTCATCCATGGTCTGTTTTGCAGCCCAGGATGTTAGGTATGAGAGGTTTTTTTAATTGCCTTTTCAGTTCTATAGTCTGGAGAGTAAAGCTAAGCAAGTCAGCTAACAGAACAAGGTTATAGACCACTGAGTGAAGCCACTGATTTGCAACACCTTTTCTTATATATCATGCCTTACTGTGCAAACGAGTGTATATTCCTTCAGAAACAAAGCTGTGAAATACAAGTGGCTCATAAAGACAAAATGTTACCTAATGGTTAGCCCAATTTACCCCAATTATTTTTTCATAGGCATTTAACAAGCCAGCTGTACAGCTATGTATGTGTCTTGATCATCTGCCTGCTAAAAAATCAGCCAAAGTATATGTTGCCCTCCCATAAAAATCAGGATGATCCTTTTGTAGACAGCAAAAACAAAGTATCTGATTGTTCATAATTTTTTTTTGCATAATCTATTTTGGATCAATTTGTAAAATAACTGCTTTAATATCAGTTACAATAAAATGTTAGAGGGCATATTATTCTTTGAAAATATATACTCTGAATTTTACTTAAATAACTTTCAATCATAATAAATATTTGAATGGTTCATGTATAAAATATGAAATGCATAAAATCTTTCATACCTAGAGAATATGCATGCATATTATGAAAATAAAATTAACAATATATACTTCCCTTTTTAAAATTGAAACAGATGTGATAAAATTATTGCAAGATATTTTATTAAGGATAATGTTACTGAATAATTAAAACAGAATAGTAAATTGGCTCCAGTAATATATTAAATTAAAATGTAATAGTTGTATTAAAATCTTGCTTAGAAAATTTGATAGTTGTACTAAAATCTTGCTTGTGTGATTATATGAAAGATAACCAACCACTAAATCTCTGATTTATGCTTAGTAAACCTTAAACCAAGGTTATGTACTCTTGATCCTAAACAGCATCAGTTTTGAAATGTACATTTCACTTTTATTTCTAGGTTTGTGGAAAACTTATAATTGATAAGTCTATTATATATTCAAAGATTTAAAAATAAATTCTAAGTATTGCTTTGTAAGTCTGAGCATGTAACTGAAAAGGAGCCAATATAAAGGTAAAGGATGTCACCTTTGTTCCAAAGGTGTGAGAAATCATTGCCAATATTTAAAATGAGATATAAAAAGATGACTAAATGATCAACTTGCATTCCTCCTAAAGTAAACGTCAGATTTATATAACTTACTGTATTTTCAAATGTAAAATTACTAGCCACTTCTTTAACCACGCCATCAGGTCAGCAGCAAAGAAAGAGGGTTCTCTTAAAATGCATAGTATTTGTGGTTTAAGATTGGATCTCTCTCTCCTCTCTCTACTGCATATTTCTTAACAGGAAACAGTACAAATAATCGGTGGCCACAAACTAACATTTTAAAAAGGTAAGTAAGAGACACTTGAGGCCCAAGTATAATTAATAGCACCAATGAAGGAAGGAATCGAGGGAGCTCCTGGGTATGGATTAGTGGGCACCGAGTCCACTTCAGGAAAATCACCACACGTAATTTGACACAAATAATATCTCCTCAGAAAAGGCTCACACCAAGCTCCATGTGCCCTCATGGAGAAAATTACTTCTGATTGAGGCCACTTGGCAGAAGTGGGAGGGAATCTGAATTTCAGCTCTTCAATTTGGTCTGATTTATAGATATTCAAGCACTCTTGCCAGAATTAATAGTCTTGGTGTTTATAAATACAAACATTTACCTCATTTTAAAATGCTAATGTCTTACAGCTGTGTATCCTAAGACTATGGCTAGGACAGCACAAAGGTAAAATCCTTCATGCTGTTAATTGTCCCTGAATAGAAATGAGCAGACTTGGGTGGGAAGGATCTACTCCATTTTTAGGGCAGAGAAATAACTGTGTGCTCAGGGCCCATTTGAATTGGCCACAGCTACCTTTGTGTTCCAGAAATAAAACTCACAAAAAGAAAGGCCCAGTAGATTCACAGCACCCAATGGTACTGATGAGCAGCCCAGAGTCTCAGCTGTGCTGTGAAGCCCAGACTTATGTGGGCTTTTTATGTGGTGAAGATTTGAATGACCCAAAGTTGATAAAGGAATGCATGACATTATAAAGATGAAATTATTCTGTCCTGTACACTGACATAGCCATATTCACTGAGTGAAATGTAAATAATGAAGTGTACCTACATGGCTATGAGGAAGTTGGGGAGAGTTAATTCCCTGGTTAAAGAAAGTTTTGAAGAAACTGTTGCCACAATATCAGGGTGCTAGTGAAATACCCCAAACATATCCATAGTAACTGAAGAAAGAGCTAGAAGCAGACAAAGACAAGCTGAGGGTACGAAAACAGGACATGCAAAAACACAAAATGATTAAAATTAGCAACAGCACGACATATCGTAGGAAAGCAGTGATCACCACAGCACACATCAAAAGCAACCACATACATATAATTTTTTACCTTGCAGCCCACAATGCAACCCTCACCTAAGTGCCAGAATTTAGGTTTTTGTGTAGAGAATTCAAAATGTTTCAGAATAAGAGGCAGCCTTCAGTTCTGCAGAAATTAAACCACAGCACCACGTATGATGATGGGAAAGAAATGCCAAGTTCTATGGTTCAAATGAAATATCCCCTAAACACCTCTCCCCTTTAAACACCCATTGGTCTTAATTTATTATATAATGACTTGATTTGATTTTTCAGGCACTTTGATGAAAGTAAGACAATGTCAAAGGGAAACTACAAAGAACATCCCTCCCTCCCAGACATTAATATTCTAAGCCTTCTACAGGCTGCACAAGACTAGCCACCTAGCAAAATGAGATTGTTTCAGAGTAGTGGGCAGCCTTGATTACAACTGACAGGTGGGAGGAAATTCATATTAAAATATTATCATTCCCAATAATTACAATAATCCATCACAGTGTGCTCCGAAATTCTGGTTGTTATGGGTTTTTTTTTTTTTTTCACTGAAAAATGCTCACGTGTTTCCAAACCTTTTCATTGCAGTGAATTTTTTTGTTTGTTATATAAGCTGCTGTTAGTATAAGATAGTATTCTTCTTTTAAGATTTGTTTTATTAATTATGATTTATTCACTTTGTATCCCACCTGTAGTCCACTCCCTCATCCTCTCCCAACCCCACCCTCCCTCCCTCTTCTCTCCCTATTCCCCTTCCCCAGTCCACTGATAGAGGAGGACCTCCTCTCCTTCCATATGACCCTAGCCTATCGGGTCTCATCAGGACTGGCTACATTGTCTTCCTCTGTGACCTGGAAAGGCTGCCTGCCCTTCAGAGAGAAGTGGTCAAAGAGCCAGCCACTGAGTTCATGTCAGAGACAGTTCCTGTTCCCATTACTGGGGAACCCACTTGGAGACTGAGCTGCCATGGGGTACATCTGAGCAGGGGTTCTAGGATAGTATTCTAATGTCAAAACTTAAAATTTCATCACAAAAAAAGCAGATAATGACACTCATAACCAAACTTTGGGCAGTGTTCAGGGAATCTTGGGAAAGAAGCTGGAGATAGTAAGACCTGGAGAGGACAGGAACTCTACAAGGAGAGCAACAGAACCAAAATATTTAGGCACACCAAACAAGGACCATTCATATATATAACCTAGAACCCCTGCTCAGATGTAGCTCATGGCAGCTCAGTATCCAAGTGGGTTCTCTAGTAAGGGAAACAAGGAATTCCTCTGACCTGAACTCAGTGGCTAGCTCTTTGACTGCCTCTTCTGGATAGGGGAGCAACCTTGCCAAGCCACAGAGGAGGACAATGCAGCCAGTTCAGATGAGATCAGATAAGCTAGGGTCAGATGCAAGGGGAGGAGGACCTCCCCTATCCATGGACTTGGAGAGGGGTATAAGAGGAGATGAAGGAGGGAGGGTGGGATTGGGAGGGGAGAAGAGAGGGGTCTACAGCTGGGATACAAACTGAATAAACAATAATTAATATTAAAAATAAAAATTTAACTAAAAAATCTTCATCACAAGACTTAATGTCACTTTGTTCATAGAACAAAGAATCCACACATGAATGGATTAAATATTTCAAAATGTTAATAAATTAAGGAAAGTGACAACAGTGACATTCTGTCCAAATTGCTAACTTCTGTGTTGGTACTTTCTCAAAGGTCATTTGTAACAGAAGTTTTCAGACACAGTGAATAATATGTATGCAAAAGCATGCACACACACACACACACACACACACACAGAGGGTGGAACATATTAATAAGCACCTCTAAAACTCAAATTGCTAGCAACATATAACCTGCTTGAATCACCACATTTCCACTCAACTACACTTGCCTAGTGATGTTATTTTTCAAATTTATACACGTAAAAACAAAAGATACAAATTCAGACACATATTCATGATGTAAATACACAAATATTTGAAAGCTAAAACACAAATACTATTTTAAACTAATTTACATTTTCTATAGTGATGAGATGAACCAGTGGATTTATATTAAGTGTCTTGATATCCAACTATCTAATCTCACCTTGAGTTCCTTTATTAACATCAGGGTAATTTTCATACTACACCCACAAAAAAAGCTTTTTATAAGAAAAAAGTTTATATACATAATAATTTATTTGTTCAATTAGATGTTGAAAGAAAAAAAACAGTTTTAAAAACTGGCATCTCTGAAACACGTGCCCATCTTTTTAAAGCTGGTATGTGGTATGTTTTCTCTTATTTAATCATGGATGTGTTTTGTGGCTCTCAGGAGTTCATCTCTGAGTTTTCAGCTTTTATATTCAGACACCATTATGAATCATAATTATCACGTGGGCACATTAAAAAACTGCTTCACCTGCTTCCTCTTACGTGTGTCTCGTGCATGTCGCACAGAGGTATGTCATGAGACGGGACAGGGAGGAGGACTCTCTTGGACAGGGCAGACCCATACTAGCTCATGTAATTGAGCCTAACAGCAAGAATAAAACCTTATTTCTGCAGTCTTAAAAAATAGCACTTTGGGAGAACAAGCTGTTTCTGCAGCCACACACTTCCAACAATAATGGCATCAGGGGATCTGGGAGGAAAGACACAGTTTTATTAATTTTTCTTCTTATCTAGCAGAAGGATGTTGATTTTTTTTTCCCATTTATGGTTGTTGCCTGCAGGTAGCAGACCAGAGAATCATATAGTTGAAATTCTTCTTTTTCATTAATTTCTTTCCATGTGTTATTTCTTATATATAATTGATTTGGGGCTTTGCTCATAGCTGTACACCATATATATATATATATATATATATATATATATATATATATATATATGAATAGCTGTCCTTCAATCAAAAAAGTTAAAGGAAATTACCTGAGTTTTGTTAAGTTTATTAAAAATAAGATCTGTGGATATTTAAATTGAATTCTGAAATGTTAATGCACAGAAGACATTAGAGAATTTCTGATAAAAATTTCCATTTGACCATACAGCACTCTGAAATGAAGGGGGAGAGGGGAGGGTTTTATTTAAATTGTTTCTTTGGGGCAAGGTGTCCTTTTTATCTTAAATAAAATGGAGTAATTTTTTGCTATAAAATCTGTGTCATCTTTTATAGAAGACAACATAAATAATTTCACATCTAAGCTCCAAAACAACTCAAATTGCTTCATACCTTTTCCTTGAAATGCCTGCTTTTGGAACCTTTAACTAACTTATTAATAGTAACAAACAGTATTCTTTCTTAGAATATACCCAAACTTTGCACAAAACATTCATCTTAGATAGTTGATTCAACACTGATATTGAAGGGGACACAAACTTACAGAAGAAATAGTTACAACAGGAGAACTAGAGTCCTGAATGACTAATTTAATCCCGGGAAGTAACTCAGGCATCTAGGAAATTCACTTCATTAGCAAACACCTTGTGCACTGACCCAGCAAGGCAGTGACAGGAATGGCATTGAAACTCAAATATTTTTAATCAGGTCTCAGTCCAGAGCCCCATAAAGCAATTCCCATTTTATTGAAGATTGTAACTCTGTCTTGAAAAATATGACAGTGTATATTTTACTGAAAGTCCTATCCCTGTTATACAGGAGATACATTTCAAGTTCCCCATTGGTGGATCCAAAGGTCATGGCAAGTATCAATCCTCATTTACATACAGTCACACATACATACATATGTATGAATTATAGGTACACAGGTATGTGAGTGTGTAGTTTATCATAACATATAAGCCCATGTTAAAGTTTACATTTTTAGCTTTGTAAATACTATAACCAAATGAAATACTGCGTAAGACATTAACAATAATGATTACACCCAGTGTCATGGTAAGTTGCTGTTTCAACGCTTGGAAGGTAGATTGGCAATTCAAGGTCAGTCTGGGCTAGAAAACAAGACCTCATTTCATAAACTTAACTATGGAATAAAATAATTATAGTAACACACTATAACAAAGTTGCTTGGTGTGGGGATTTTAGGTTTTTGTTTCTGTTTGTTTTATTTTGTGTGGCAAGTGTGTTGGAACCTGTATGGTGAGTGTGTGAATGTTTGCATGATGTATATGTCTGGTGTGTGGTGTTTATGTGTGTATTCATGTCTGGTGTGTGCTATGTATAGGTGTGTTTGTGTGTATATATGGTATATTAGGTGTGTTTTTGTGTGTGGTATGTGTCGGAGTGGGGTGTGTGGTATATTTGGTTTGTGGTGTGTGTATGTGTTCGTGTGTGGCTTGTATGTGCTGTGTGCATTTGTGGTATGTGTGTTTCTCTGTGTGTATGTGGCTTGTGAGTGTTCTGTGTATTTGTGGTGTGTGTATATTTCTATATCATGTGTGCGTTATGTTGTATTTGTGGTGTGTGTGTATGTGTGTACATGTGTAGTGTGTATATTAGTGGTGTGGGGGAGAATGTATGTGTTGTACGTATTTGTGGTGTTTGTGTGTATATGTGTGTGTTCTGTGTATGTGAGGGGTGTGTGTGTGTTTGTGTGCGCGTGTAAATATGTGTTTCTGGGGATAGAGCAAAGGGTCTTAAGCATGCTTAGCCAGAGCTCTACCTCTGAGCTACATCCCAGTCCTGGCGTTTTCATTTGATGTTTCACAGCCCCGTGATGGTAATGAGGACAAAATACAGAAGGCATTGTGTGTAACGGCATTCTTTTCATGAGACATTCAGGCATTTACTCGCACACACTATTTCTTTCACTAATACATATCTAGAATACTGAAAATGGCATATTTTATTAGGTATTGGGTTCACAGCAGTGTACAAAATGAGTGGACCATAACATAAAGAAAATTATTTCCATCTTCCATTCAGAAGACAAACTTATGCACATAAGGTATGAGACTGAATAGAACAGAACAAAACTCTCCAATTTAGTGTGAATGGAGAGGCAAAAGAGGTTCTTATATAATATACTAAATTATGTGCATTTAAGCATTTTCTTATCTTCTCTGTTATAATTCTACCCTATGCACATTTTCAGCTGGAAGCAGCAGGTTTGGAACTTCGCATTGAATCTGAATACCTTAAATGCTCATTCAACTAATGATTTCTCAGTTGAATTTAATTGTAATACAATTGAAAATCAAATTGTAAAGTGATAGCACTGGAGATGCAGGAAATGAGTATAAATGCCTTACATTAGATTTTTAACAGCACACTCACACATACATAAATCTAAGTACATGTTTTATATTATTATTACTAATGCTGTTACTATTACTATTTATAATGTTGGAGAATTATTCTTCTTGACTGGATACAAACCATTATCTTTTCTTCATTACACCTCTCGTAGACAGATAGAAACTTGCTGGAGTATGTGAACTCAGGAAGGATGGGATTTGTTTTTTTCTAAAAGTAGATACTTCCATGGAACTTTAGATGTTATACATAACATGCAGTGCACGGCATTTGGTTTTTAACAGTAGTTATGGTTGAGAGGATGAAAGAATTGAACATTCCCACAAAACCCTTTTTACATATGTCTAAAAAATATTCACACATGGATTAATCAAGATTTGTAATTTTACAAACCTCTAAATTAAGTACATAAATATTGTCTTTGGGAATTTCAAGTCAGCATCAAAATACATCTACTCTCCTTTTATAACAAGTTAAATACTGCAAAACAAATGTATTTAGTTTTAAAAAATGTAATGAATGATTCCCTGCATGGTTTTACCACAAAGCTAAATCAGTAAAAGTAAAAGTGAGTTTCAGAAATTATTTTGTAAGTAAAGACACAAGGGGAAAATGTAGGCTAATGGTCATTGATAGCAAATTACAATTATATCATCGTCCTTAGTAGAGTAAAATCAATGATAATGCATAGGTTGGATTTTTTAGTTAAAATTACGAAAAAAATAATATGCCTATTAAAAAAACTATAAGCAAGGGGCATTGATGACCAGCTTCAATAAATACTTCATTATGCTATCATGAATTAAGTTAGCCCATGACAGTTCAGTGTCCAAGTGGGTTCCATAATAATGGGAACAGGGTCTGTCATTGACATGAAATGATTGGCCTGCTCTTTGATCACCTCCCTCTGAGGGGGGAGCAGCCTTACCAGGACACAGAAGAAGACAATGGTGCAGCTCCTGATGAGACCTGATAGACAAGAATCAGAAGGAAGGAGAGGAGGACCTCCCCTATCAGTGGACTGGGAGAGGGGCATGGGTAGAGAAGGAGGAGGGAGAGAGAGGTTGGGAGGGGAGGAGGGAGGGAGGAACAGGGGGGATACAAAGTGAATAAATTGTAATTAATAAAAAAGAATAGCCTTTAAAAAGATCTGTCCAAGATCATACTTTGCAGGGTGAAAATGTTTTATTCCTGTATTTAGGAATGTGAGCATGTGGGCAGGGTGTGCACATGTATAAGAGTAACTAGAGAAAAAGAGGTCATGGATTTGAGAAAGAGAGTGCAGGAGAGAAATTGGTGGTAAGAAAGAAAAGGGGGAAATAATATAATTATAGTTTCAAAAATATTACACAAAAAAAAATCTATTGCACACTTCTTTATTTTCTGAGAAGCAATATGGGTACGTTCAGAACATAAAAAAGAAGACAGCAATTCATTGCATAGACTTTTGAGAAAACACAGAGCTAGAGAATAAAACCCAATGCAAATATTTTCATCAGGAATGTAAAATACAGTTGATATATAACTGTTTTTCTTCTTACTTTTTATTTTGCTTCTTGGTTAATAAAATTCGAATCAAACTGACTTCTCGTCTTTTAACAATACCTCTTCTGGCTGTGCCCGGTTCAAGCAGTTCTTTACCTGTGTAATTAGCTACTAATTGAACCTTCTGGTGAAGTTAATAAATTATTAATGTGAGCTTGAAATGATGGCTGAGTTTTGGCTGAATGTGTACCTGACGGGCGAACCGTGGCCCTCCATGTGAGAGGAGCACAACAGCAGCATTTGCATCATTAGAAAACTGTAACAGACTCAAACTGATTGCCACATTCCTCCCCTCATCCCTGATCCCAGAGCCTTCAGGGGTATGGCTATAAATGTGTTTTAACAAACCATATGGTAACCTTGATTAATGTTCAAAATTGAGAGCTGTAGTTGAATGCAAAGGCTGGTCAGGAGTTATAATGTAACAGTCTAAATTATACCATCAACATCATTTGTAATAACAATATAATAACACGGGCTCTAGCCTCAGCTAGACACTTTTACCGAAATAGGGAGGATCCAAATTCAGCCCTCTCTCCACCTGAGCTACTCAGCTTTGCGTATACAATCAATGGGCAGAGCAGGGTTAGTCTCTTAGTACTGGTCAACCATTTTCTCAGTAAAGTCAGGGTCCAGCAAAGACCATCTGTTAAATTAATCCAGTCAGGCGTGCTGGCTCATGCCTATATTCCCGGCACTCTGGGAGGCAGAGGCAGGAGGATCACTGTGAGTTTGAGCCCAGTCTTTCATACAAATGGACAAAGCAAGTCTAGGATAGCAAAAGCTACACAGAGAAACACTGGGGGAAAGAAAAAAAAACTGGGATGACGTGGAATAGTCTGCTTTGCTATTCTTCCATCTACATCACAAGTAGCAATGAATGTGAGCAAAGATCTTTGCACTTCCAAACTAACTCCCTTCATATGTTTGGCTCTGGTAAGGAAAAAGAACCACAAACCAGGCAACAGCAGTGTGTCAGAATTCTAAATTACAGTCTGTTGCTTGGGTCTCTCACTGAGTAAGAGTTTCCTAGTGCCGAACCATCCTCATGCTCCTCTTTTGCAGACGTAGCACTGTGGAAGATCGGAATCTCGCACCCTGACATGCCCACAGAAGAAAGCAGCCTATAAAAGAAGACCTGGTCAGTAAGAAGTCCTAGCCAGCTCTCACTCACTCCCCTCTGCTCATCAGTCATCATTGTAGGCCCTTATCAGAATCAGAGCACTGCACAAACCAAATTAGGCCAGCGGGATTTGGGGCACAGAGGCATGGCAAGCCTGCCGCACACGCAGCTCACCAAACTGTGTGTTGCTGCTCTACCAGGCTGGACCAAAGATGCAAGGGGAGGCCAGTACAGAGCTAGGTTTCAGTTTCACAAGTAAGGTGGCTTCCCAAGACTGGAAAGCAGCCAATTTGGCCCTGTTTGCATTTGACACAGAAAACAATGATGGATATTCTCTCTAAACCTGTACAGTCCTGCACATAGAGACAGGAAAAAAAAAAAAAAAACCTCACACACACAAAACAAAGCATTGCTGTAGAGCCCATGTGCTGGGTAGAATATAAATGATTTAAGTAATTGCTTACTTTCACAAGTTTCGGTGTTATTTTCCAAATTTCCTTCCTGGTAGAGCGCTTTCATGATTGGAGTATAATAATAATAATAATAATAGTAATAATAATAATAATACATTCGTTGGATCGCCAGCTGAAAGAGCTTAACAAGATACAGAGGGCTGTGTGAGTGCAGGTAAAATAAAAAAAAAAAAGGTCCGATTGTTCAGTCTGCTCAAATTGTAGCACGCCTTGGGACACACATCAACGGGGCACGTCAGAACAAAGCATTGTGTTGTCATTAATGGCTGTAAAAGGTACTTGGGTTCAGAGCGTGAGAATATCTCAAGGGTCCCAGAAAGCACTTGTCCATAAAACCTATCACAGAGCAACGTTTGCTTTATGCCAATACATTAAAGCCTGTCTGAAGCCACTGGGCACCCAGAGAAGCTGTATTTTTAAGAAGAGCCCCTGCTCTCTGGAGACATGGGAGGACAGGTAGAGTATAGGGATAACTAAACCACCCCATCTACACCAACCAGCAGACACAACCTGGAGGAAGAACCTAAGAACTCCCATAAAAAGAAAATATCCCTTGCCTTTGCAGCAAAGCCTACAGCAGAATAAAAACAAGGACCTTTACAGCAGGAGTTATAGGGTCAGTCAAAGGTGGAGTGTGCTCATAAATGAACTCTCCTCTGGGGCTCCAGGCACTGCAGTGTTTTTGTCATAAACCCTGCTCAGCCTCCATGCAACCCATTCCTATGCACTTCTGACTGAAGCATACATTTGGCATCACATGTGAGGGGAAAACTTAGCACCAGAGTTTCTTTTCAGTTAAATAGAGACTCCTTTTCTCTTTCAGTCTGTAGGAGTAAACAGCATATTTACAATGTTCTAAGGAAGGCGGTAAGTTGTAAAGTTCCTATTTCCATGATTTCATAACATCTACTTCAAGAAGACTTGGAAAGTTCTCATTAGCAGTTACATACACTTAATCCCCTTTCTCACATAAACCAATAAAAACACACCCTTCTCCAAGGTAAAACAAAATATTAGATACAACAAGCATCAATATACACCATAGTGGCAACAAGTTCTGAAAACTCTGCACCCCAAGACCATTGAACTTACATTGTTCCTAACCTTGCTTCTAGGCTTTGAAATAGATTAACTTATAACTTGAACTAACAGAATTAACATTTTCCTGTTTCAAATACAAAGTTGCTTTTAACAGAAGTTGCTGTGTTTCCAAGTTACTTTTGTTTTGCTTCCCCTGTTGGTTTTCATGTTACTTATTTATTTTTCTACCTAGAGACAGAATGATGTAAGTTCTACAAAGCCAAAAGCATTGGCCTTCTTTAAGCATTGCTACTTTCGTCCTAGCTGGGATATTATTTTCCTGTCATTGTTTGGAAAGCCATTCCTTCAGATCTTACTCCCTAACTTCGTATTCTTAAAGTATTTTACTCTTGGTCTTCAAAAATATAAGCAAGAAAGCCCTATCTGCAAATGCAAAAATAAAAATAAAATAGTGGTTGCTGTTCACTTTTGGCTATAGCTTCCAGTTCTGTCCTCTTTGTAGATCTGAGCTCATGGTTTCTGACTGCAGAGCATATGTGTCCCATCACCCAGCACCATACCACACCACATCCTCCTTGCTGCCCCAGCCTTCTACCTTGGAGTCAATGTTCAATCAACTACCAATGGAAGATGGCAAAGGTTTGTGGCAGTTTGGCCCCCTCCCACTTGTACAAAAAACAACCTGGTACCTAGGGGTCGTCCTACTATTGTTGACTTTGGCTTGAGATTTATCCTCTAGTTTTCTACTAACAACATTAACTTTATTTTATATTAAACATGCTGAAGGTCTGATGTAAACATGGCCTTTTAAAGTCCACTCCCTAGCTTAAGCAGTTCTCTGACAGCACCCAGGAATGAGTTCTTCCTTAGGTGATCCAGGTAATTCTAGTACAGACTACATGACAGGACTCAGATAACCCACAGGGAAGGAGAATGAAGCAGGCTGATATCCACAACTGTAGAGCAATTACAATCCAGCAACATGGTTGTTCTGAAAAGGGATCGCATCCAAAAACCTAGGTTTATGTGATCTGTCTAGAAGGTAGACACACTCTGGATTACAGTGTGATTTGGCTGGAATACAGACATCCTCCCCCCTTAGTACACACCTGTATTCCCAAACAATGAAGGTAAGGTTAGTTTATAGAAGAAAGCAAGATGTTTGAAAGTTATGTCTATTGGGCAGACAAGCAAAGAATCAGAGAAAGATTTGACAGAATGAGTCAGAGATAGGATATGCCCACTCTTACAAGAACAGGACAGGAAAGAGGTTACTTACAGGCAGTGCAAGAAGAGAGAAGAAAGGTTTGTTTGTTTGGTTGGTTGGTTTTTTTATGGAAAGTTTTTTAAAACCAGGAAAGTTTTACAGAGACAGGTTGTAGAGAAAACAAGCTAGACACAGGTGAGGACAGAACAAGCCAGAGAATGAAAAAGAGGAAGATTAAAATATGTTGCCAGAATTAGTTTGAGTCCAGGCAGAGCAATTCAGTCAGAAGCAAAGAGAAGCCAGTTTGAATCAGTCATCTTGAAGAGAAGTTGGGACCAGAATTGCTGAGTTGAATGAGCCAGTAAGAGTTAAGAAAAAGCTAGAAAGGACTGAGAATGGTTCACATCTCATCAGCTCATCTGAGGAAATAAAAACAACATTTACATACAACAGCAAGAGAGACCAGCAAGTGGTCATTATTATCTTGTAAATTCACAAGGTCATTTTGTTTCTTTAGATTTTAATTTTCTCGTTTCTTTTCTTTTTTTTTTTTTTGAGTACCCCATTGTCCTACTGTAAGAGGTTGTATATCCACTGATATAAAAAAACGACTTATTGATTTTGTAACACTGTTTCCTGTGACATTTAGCTTCTGTGTATGAATGGACACACCTCCGTGTGACCTATGGCTTTACACGCAGAACTTTAGAATTTGCTGTGCTCCATGTACAGAGGTAGTTCAACAGGAAATTGTGTGGAAATTCTTCTCCCCAAGATCTTTTTGTTCTCTGGTTCACAAATGGTGTAGCATGAAAGTTAGATTGTGGAAAGCATTACCTAGGTCATTTGGGGGTTTGTGTTTCTATTATAGTTTTTTACAATGGGAAGCCAGAGGGAACAAGTAAAAGTGGAAGCTATAAGAGACAGTGGGGACTAGTATACCTAATGTCTTTATGAGCTAGTGATGAGGTTAATGTTCTCAAGAAATCCTACATAGATCCCACAAATAGCAGCTGAACTTTCAGAAACTCTTTGAGAGAATTACTGTATAAAAGTGAAGTGAAATATGATACAGATTTGGGTGCATGCTGGGGGGGAATTACAAAATAAAGGGAGAGATCATTTAGCTTAATGGTTAGATATTGTTTGTTTACATTTAGCACAACTCAGAGTGAACTGAGTTTTCCAGAAGTTGATAAAATAACTTAAATACTGAATGTACAAGGAAAAAATATACCAGTGAAAAACCAGGTTCATGCTATGTTGTGATGAAGTTTTGAAAAAGCAATCTTTCCTATATAGTAATATTTTGTATGTATCCAAAATCACTGAGGAATAAGACTTCTTAAATAAATAAGATGGAGATCACTAACCCAACCAGTAAAAGTGAAAAGAATTTACAACAAAGAACATTTAGAATTTAGAAAAAGAATTTAAAACAAACAAACATAAACCCTGTTTGAAGAATGAACGTTGTAAAGTTGTGTAAAATCTAGGGGTATGGACCAGGCATGGTGGAATATATCAGCAATTCCAGCATTCTTGAAGCAAGACAGAAGCAAACATTCTAGGCTAGCTTTGGCTACACAGTGAGACCCTGACTGAGCAAAACAGACTGCTTTCTGCAACAGAGGTGCACTTCAGGAACGGTTTGAGTGAGTGATGGCACAAATATACTCCTTTCAAATGCTCGTGAACGCACTGAGGCAACCATCTGCACTGGGGACAGAGAGGAGACTCCTCTCCTGGCAGGAGCCGGCTCACCCTTCAGTGGAAGAAAATTTAATCAGTGGGCTCTGCTGCAGACTGCTTAGTTTCTGCTGTTTGAGGTGGAATCCAGGCCTACAGCCAAATCTGCCTTTTACTAATAATTACGAATTCCTTTAAAATGAATAGCTTTCTCTACATTGCAGTTTTGTTCCCTATAAAGCCAGGGGGATTACTGGCTTTTACTGAGAAAGACGAGACCAGACTGTCAGCACCGTGTATCCTGGGAACGTCCTCAACAAGTGACCTGTAAATTTCACAGCTTTGCCGCCTTCTTCTCTGACAAGAAGAACCAGCAACCAGGAGAAAGCAGGAAGAGATGACCCAGACCCTAAAGACTGCAATGGTCTGCTTTAGAGCATGACAAATATCTATGACATTTCAGTATGTTAAAAGATATATACTGTGTAGCTACCTAGTAGTTGAGGGTTTAGAAATAGAATGAAATGTTAGAACATAATACAAACAATGTTCTTGCCGTTCTCTCTTCAAAGTATTTATTTTATAAAATATAGTAATATTTTAAAACCTCAGATTCTTGTTTTAGGTGACCTTTAAAAGATATTTTTCAAATAAGCTAAAAATGTAGTAAGAAAAAGAAAGCAAAAGTATGACAATAAACATCATTTTATTATAGAGAGAAAGTTGATGAAAAAAATTGAATCAGTGAGGTTAATGCAAACTCTGGTAAATAGCATGGGACGCAAAAAGTAACAGAATCATTAAAAGTGAGATGTGAAGAGCTAAGGAGAATAGTGGAACACCTGCAGGCTATAAATATTAGATAAACTCAAATTTGAGTAAACTAAGGCAATGAGTAATTAGCATTATGTATAATAAAACATATTTGTGTATATGCATAAATATCTGTATATGTTAGATTAATGAAAAATCAAATCCAATACTTTTTTTGTTTTATTTTCAAATAGTATTAGTATAGAATTATCTTTGTATCATTAAGTACAACTTTCTTTTTCCAAAACCACCCAAACATATGAGTACAAACAAAGCAAATAGGAAAATATAAAAGTGAAAGCGGCCGTGATATAAAGCTATCATATTCAGTTATCTATAATATATGTGTATGATGTTGGCTGAAACAGTCTCAAACCTACTGGGAAACTATGTCCTAAGGGACTATTTACTCACATAGGACCAAAAGATGCTCTGCCAGCATCAGAGACACATCATTATTCCTTGTTCAAGAACAACTTTGCCCAAAGAGTACTTTGGGAAGACCAAAACTCTCTAACTCCAAAAACTGAATCTAATAAAAGCTGGGTCTAAATACTACTAGAATAAAGGTAGTAAAATGGTAGACAATAAATACAAGGGAACAATCTCATTTTAGTAGGGTGAGTGAAGATGAGTTAGAGTAATAGGACAGATGACTTAGAACGAAGTAAGCCTCCAAACCTAATTTTGATTTTCCCTGACACGGAAATGGTATGTGCTGGCCATGGTGGTACACACCTGTAATGGCAGACTTCGGAGGAAGAGAAAGGGAATATAAGAGTTCAGGGTCATCATGGGCTAGAGATATACCGTACAAGTCTGAGTACCTATTTTTCAACTTCTAAGGGACTATTGCCATTCTCTCTTCAAAATATTTATTCTCTGTACATGACACTCACTCCTGCTAAACTACATGTTCTGTGCCATTCTGTTTCTTGTAAATGAAATGTAAGTCTTACAAATTCATGAAATATTTATAAACACTGACCACATATTTGCAATTACAAGTTAGTGGTTCCATGTCAGAGCAGTGGTTCACACCTTTAATCCCAGCATGCTGGAGGCAGAGGCAGGTGAATTTCTGTGAGTCTGAAGCTTGCCTGGTCTACATTGTGAGTTCCAGGACAGCCAGTGCTACACAGTGAAACCTGAGAGAAAGGGGACCAGGGAAGGAAAGAAGACAGAATAGAGTAAGTTGTCTGATACACTTGTGATCCCAGCATTCCATCTCTCTGGGAAAATGATAATAGCAAATCCCTGGCTTCACTGGCCAATCAACCCAGGTTAGTATGTGTGCTCAGAAGAAGTAACAGATCTCATCTAAAAATGTGTGCACTCAAGCTGAGAAATAACACTCAAGCTGTCCTCTGACTTCCATACTCATGCATTCAGACACATGCACATAAAAACAAAATTGTAAAAGAAAAAACTAATATTTACCTTTGTTTACCTTTTGTAAACAAAAATGAATACAGCTTTGAAAAGTTTAAAATTGAATTGAAAACAGAAGTTAATTAATCTCTCATTAGGTAAATATTTTAAATAATGTAGCTGTTTCCAAATGGCTAAGAAGAAATCACTGAGCCAAAAAAGAAGAAAAGGAAACATAAAAAAGCAAATAATATTAGTGTCAAATAATAAGCTTACTTAAAGAATAAGCAAATAAAAATGTGGTATCTTGATATAAATCAGTAACAATGATTTATGTAGTAGCAATGGCTAATGCTAAGAAACCATTATCACAAGCCACAGTAAGAAAAGAAAAAATAAGTTGATCTCTGTACATGACACTCCTGCTAAACTATATGTTCTGTGCCATTCTGTTTCTTGTAAATGAAATGTAAGTCTTACAAATTCATGAAATATTTATAAACACTGACCACATATTTGCAATTACAAACTTTGGTCTTTGAAGAGAATTTTAACAAAAATATGGCTTAATTAAAAGTGATGTGATTTTACGTAACTTTTTTTTCTTACGAAACACTTCCTGGATTTGGCAGTTTGGGGCTCAAACTTTAGCATCTTCTCATGTTCTGACTTCAAGGCACTTAGGAGATGCCGTGAAATGAGCAGTGAGAACTCAGGAGAGAAACGAGATGCCCGGCAGCCAAGTGATGAGCTGCAGCTGGAAGGGCTTTCAGAGCAGCAGACCTGGAGCCCATGAAAACTGTGGATTGGGGGATGTAAAGGCTGATACAGTTTTTTTAACAATTGATGACTTTGGGCATATGACAGAAAAAGCAGTGAAACAAGCAAATATAGTGTTCAGGAAAATAAGTAGGAACATAATTTTCTCTCAAGCTATACAATCTATTATTTATTTTATTATATCATGTCAATAGTCATTTAAGTTGCTTTTAACTTACACAATTTCAAATTATAAGACATATTTTCTAAAATTTATATTTTCATATATCTTAGAAGCTCTAAACTGAAATTCATTTTTTAAATATTTTTCCCACATTCATTACATTCTGACCACAGTTTACCCTTCCCCACTCCTCCCTGACCCTCCCCAACCTCTTCTCTCTCCCTGATCCATTCCTTCTCCATTTCCCTCTCTCTCAAAAAAAAGTGAGTATATACCATGTGTGTCTTTCTGCTTCTGGGTTACCCCACTTAAGATGATCTTTTCTAGTTCCCATTATTTCCCTGACAAATTTCATGATTTCCTTGTTTTTAATTGCTGAGTAGTATTCCATTGTGTAAATGTACCACACTTTCTGTATCCATTCCTCAGTTGAGGGACATCTAGGTTGTTTCTAGCTTCTGGCTCTAATGAATAAAGCCGCTATAAGCATGACTGAGCAAATATCCTTGTAGAGTTGAGCATACTTTGGACATATGCCTAGGAGTGGTATAGCTGAATCTTGAGATAGCACTATTCCTAATTTTCTGAGAAAGTGTCAGATTGATTTCCAAAGTGCTTGTGCCAGTTCATATGCCCACGAGCACTGGAGGAGGATTCCCCTGAAGCAGAAAGACACACATGGTATCTACTCACTCATAAGTGGATATTAACCATATGATATAGGATAATCATACAAGAATCTATAGTCCTAAAGAAGCTAAACAACAAAGGAGACCCTAGGGAAGATCCTGAAAAGCAAAATGATAGACATTGGAGGCAGGAGAAGACAGGGAACAGGACAGGAGCCTACCACAAAGGGCTTCCGAAAGACTCTACTGATTGAGGTATCGAAGCAGAGGCTAAGACTCAGCCAAATTTTGGGCAGAGGGCATGGAATTTTATGAACAAAGAGGGAGATAGAAAGACCTGGAGGGACAGGAACTCCACGAGGAGACAAACAGGGCCAAAAAACAACTGAGCCCTGGGAGCCCTACAGAGACTGATACCCCAACCAAGCACATTGCAAGGAGAGGACCTAGAACCTGGGTCAGATGTAGCTCAAAGACTCAGTCTCCAAGTGGGCTCCCTACTAAGGGGAGCAGAAGCTTTCTCTAGCATGAACTCAGGAACAGGCTCTCTGATCACCTCCCCCTGAGGGAGGAGAACCCTTGCCAGGCCACAGAGGAAGACAATGCACCCCGTCCTGATGAGACCTGATAAGCTAGAGTCAGATGGAAGGGGAGGAGGACCTCCCCTATCAGTGGACTAGGTGAGGGGCATAAGGGGAGAAGAGGGAGGGTGGGTAGGATTGGGAGGAAACGAGGGAGGGGGCCACAGCCTGGATAGAAATTGAATAAATTGTAATAAATGATAATTTTAGAAAAGGAAAAAATAAAAAAATAAGTAAAGTATGATGCATCAAGAAAGAAAGAAAAGAAGAAAAGAGAAAAGAAAAGAAAAGAAAAGAAAAGAAAAGAAAAGAAAAGAAAAGAAAAGAAAAGAAAAGAAAAGAAAAGAAAAGAAAAGAAACTCAGGCCTCCCAGGGATTTCAAGCAAATCTAGCACACCAGTTGCAATAAGACTAAGCACATACCCTCATCTGAAGGCCGGAGGAAGCATCCTAGCAGGAGATAAAGAGTCCCAAACACAGAAAAGAGTCAGAGACAGCCCCTGTTCCCACTGTTAGGAATCCTAATACAACACCAAGCCATGCAACCGTAACACGTAGCACAGTCCCATGCAGGGTCCATGTAAAATGAAAAGTTTATTAAAAAACAAAACAAAAAGACAAAAACCCTTATGGAACTTTTTGAAATCATACAATGAAATGAAAGTTTTTTAATATTACATCTATAAAAATTGATTATAATGCTTTAAATTAAAGCTGATTGAAGGAATGATTAAGAACATATTAAATCATTGTTAAATCCATGGTCTATTGACTAGGATTTGGTGCTTTCACAAATATTTAATGATTTCAAAAAGCAAAACCCTAGGGTTATCATACATAGAGACACACAAACACATGAGAGAGAGACAGAGACAGAGACAGACAAGAAAAGAGAGAGATAATAATTAAATGAGAGTAAAAGGAGATGCTGTGTTGGAATGTACGCATAAGATGTAGAAATTAAATATCATCAGATGTCAAACAATTCTCAAAGTGAGTGCATCATGTTTTCTGATTATAAAGTTCCTTGCACAGTATTTTGGAATCTGGAACATGGGCTCTCCAGAGTAAAATGGATAAAATCTCTGTGGTGGGAAGAAGTTCTGAAAATCAGTTGTGTGTCACAGGGCGGCCAGACCTGTGTGGTTATCCTGACATTTGGGAAATGCCTAATGAGATGAAAAAACAGATTTACAACTGTACTGGATTTTAATTAATCTAAATTTTAAATATCCATATGCGACTAGTGACTACTAGGTTGCAATAAATCTGCGCAGCATCTTAGATTCTTGGGATAATAGTTTTAAAGAAAATTATGATCTGAGTGATGTATATAGGAAGTTCACATACTCCAAATGCGATAAAATCACTGCAGTGGCCACAGGTGGAAGTGGCAGGATGGGACACCTGGCAATGGAAACCCAGCTAACAGCAAAGAAACTTCCTAAGAAGGAAGGAACAATTAACTGAGGGAATTAACGTAATCAGCAATTTAGGAAGAAAAATCAATTTAGGGTCTTATCTCAGATAGTATTTAGAAAATAAATTTCAGTTTGTGTCTTAAGAGTTAACACAAATGGAAACATGAGAAGCAAAGTCAAGCCTGTGGATAGGGAATGATATTTAGAGCAATGAAGGAAATGCAGTACAGTAAATAGACACAAAACTACAAATTGATACAAATAATAAAAGAACATAATTATTCCTAAAAACTTATGACTTGTATACAAAAAAAAGTATGGAAAAAACAAAAATAACAACACAATATAAAAAGCAGATTTATCAAACAGGTGAACCATGTGTAACTAAAATCACTGACAATGTCGTCTGGTGTCTCCATTGTGGCTTGTACATACTATGTACAAGAAATAAAAGAATTGAGGGGTTACTGCTTGTGGGAACAGCAGCAATAGGACCATTACATGAGTAGTCTTATCCTGTACAACATAGAGCTATCCTCTCTCTGAATTAGTGCACTTTCTCCACCCACCCCTCAAAATCTACAACTAAATCCATAGAGCACCCCTCTTAACATCACCAGACTGAATGCCTATCACTGTATCTCCCTCTAGTTCAAGGCCCTCTGGTTTTTACCTGGCATGCATATAGTTCTCTCAACTAAGTTCTAGTTAGTCTTATTTTAATTAATTAATATCATTTTTTGTAAATCTGTAAAAAGTAGAAATAATAAGTTCCCAAATAAAAAAAGTATTTAAAAGCAATAAATCACATATTTTAACGTATTTATTAATAGATTCAGGGAACCTGTTTGTTATCATTCATTAGCATATGCCAACTATTCATTCACTTTGGCACCCTTTTTATTTATCTGTAAAATAATGATAATCTTTTGTGTAGTTTTTTATTATTTTATTTTTTGAGATTATATGGAAAATGGAAAGGCAGTAATCATTTTTAAGATAAAATGATGTCTTAGTTTGCTCCTCTGTTGCTGTGATAAAACGCTAATCCAAAGCAACTTAACAGAGGAAAGAGTGTATTGGACTCACACATCATGGTCCATCACCAACTGAAGTCAGAGCAGTAACTCAAGTAACCTGCAGGAGAGAACTGAAGCAGACAACACCGAGAAATGCAGCACTGCTTACAGGTTTGCTTCTGCCGGCTTGCTCAGCTACCTGCCCAAGATGGTGCCACCCACAGGGGGTAGACCCTCTCTGCCTCAATCAAAAATCAAGAAAATGCCCCAGAGTCACGCCCACGGGCAAATCTGATGGCAGCATTCGCCATTAAAGGTTCCTTTTTCCAGGTATGCCTAGATTTGTGTCACTGTGACAAGAACTACGACAGATGGTTCAGTACAGCGTGATATTCCTTTAACAATATTTGAAGAACAACATTAAATAATAGTTACAGTTGACTCACATATTAAAATGAAATGTGAGGTCCTCTGAATGCATTGTCTTTGGTTGGGGTATCATTCTCTTCAGGGCCCCCACTGCTCAGTTTTTATGGTCTCCTTGTGGAGCTCCTGTCCCCTCCCTGTCTTTCTGTCTCCCCCTTCATGCATAAGATTACCTGCACTCTGCCCAAAGTTTGGATATGAGTCCCAACCTCTGCTGTGATACCTCAATCAGTAGAGTCTTTCAGAGGCCCTTTGTAGTAGTCTCCTGTCCTGTTCCCTGTCTTCTCCTGCTTCCAAAGTCTATCGCATTTGTCCTTCTGAATGAGGATTGAGCATCTTCCCTAGGGTCTTCCTTCTTATTTAGCTTCTTTAAAGATATAGATTTTAGTATGTTTATCCTATATTATATGGCTAATATTCACTTATGAGTAAGTATATAATATGTGTGTTTTTCTGTCTCTAGGTTAACTCACTCAAGATGATCTTTTCTAGTTCCCACCATTTTCCTGCAAATTTCATGATTTCCTTGTTTTTAATTGCTGAGTAGTATTCCATTGTGTAAATGTACCACAATTTCTGTGTCCATTCCTCAGCTGAGTAGTATTCCATTGTGTAAATGTAACACACTTTCTGTATCCAAACCCAGGCTCAGATGCATCTCATAGACTCAGTCTCCAAGTGGGTTTCCTACTAAGGGGAGCAGGGGCTTTCTCTGGCATTGAACTTAGTGACAGGTTCTCTGATCACCTCCCGTGCTCGGGGCAGGGGAGGCAGCCTTACCAGGACACAGAGGAAGACAATGCAGCCAGTCCTGATGAGACCTGATAGGTTAGGGTCCGATGGAAGGGGAGGAGGACCTTCCCTATCAGTGAACTAGGGGTTGGAGCATAGAGGGAGAAGAGGGATTGGGAGGAGACGAGGGAGGGGGTCATAGCCAGGATACAAATTGAATAAATTGTAATAAATGATAATAATAAAAAATTTAAAAAGGAATGCTAGTTGTGAAACATAAGCAATTTCAAAATATCTTTCAAAACCTTCAACATTGTTCAGTTATTCATTCAAATCCAGTCTTCTTCCACAACATACTCGGGAAAGACAGAGATCTCTCCTGGTTAAGTTTATAAGTGATGGCTGTCAGAGATCAATCTCAAAAACACAGTCACTGCTTTCAAAAGCTGCATGGAAGTCATTAGTGCAAGACAAACTTTGGAAAAGCGTTTCTAGAAGAAGGCCAATAATAAAAATGTTCAATATATATTAAATTTAAAAAATAATAGCCTTAAGTAGTTAACATTGTTTTAGCATTAAAAACAAACAAACAAACAAACAAACAAAACCTAAAGAACAGAGTTTGTCACAACTGAGGTCAATTATTCTCCTGAAATGAAAACCCTATTATATAATTCATGAGTATTTTAAGGGCCTGGGCTTCACAGACTATATTTTTGCTGATTTGACTTGTCTTTCTTTCTAGTTTTCAATTATTAGGAAACAGAAAATAAGCCAAGTGTGGTGGCTTACACCTTTAATCCAAGCACTCAGGGATGCAGAGGCAGGCAGATTGCTATGAGTTCAAGGCCAGCCTTGTCTACAAATCAAGTTCAGGATAGCCAAGGCTATACAGAGAAACCATGTCTCTGAAAAGGAAGAAAGAAAGGGAGAAAGAAAAATAGAAAGAAAGAGGAAAGAAAAATAAAAAAGGAAGAAAGAGAGGAAAGAAAGAAAGAAAGAGAAAGAAAGAAAGAAAGAAAGAAAGAAAGAAAGAAAGAAAGAAAGAAAGAAAGAAAGAAAGAAAGAAACAGAAAATACAGAATTTGTCCTCTGCTTACTTTTGGCTTCCTCATTCTAATTACCAGACCCTATTCTCAGCTACCAAACCCCACTTTTCTCTGCGAGGATGTGATGTGCATGCCCTGTTGTGTCTCAGAGTTGCTATGGTGAGCAGAACCACATACTTGTGCCCTGGCTGAGGAATGCGTTCTCACCTTCTCTCCTGTTACACTGATTCTATATACAGATGGGCATAGCCAAGAGTAGGAAAAGGAGTCACCTCTTCATGAGGGCAGCGAATTCCTAAATGCATAGCTTGTTGTGCTGATATAAATCACACGTGTCAATCTGTGAAGACCGCAGCCGACTGCAGAGGGACACACAGTGTGGCCTTAGAGGACATCTTAGCTCAGGTGGAGATGAACTGCAGTCTCAGCAGTGGGCTCTTTCACACTAGAAGAGCAAACCTTCCACAGCACCTTTGTCAAACACTAGAACTTTGAAAGGCAGCTTGAAACATGAAAGAACAACTACAAAAATCAAGTAAAAATTGTATATTCCTATACTGTAGCTTTAAAATTGATAGCATCAATAAACAAATACCCTGCGAAACATCAAACAAGGCTTTGCCAGTGGTCAGTAGAATCACTGTGACAAAGCTATTTGACCTTAAGGGGATCATTATTTTATTCTTAGTGTTCAGAGACTACTTTATAAATACGGTTTTATTAGTTAAGGGGTAACATTTATAAATCTGGATGCACTGAATCATATGAACAGGGTTCCCTATTCGCAAACTTGCTACTTAGATACTTATCTTTCAATGACATCAATGATTAAGGAACACTACACAGAGGGTTGGAGCTTACAGAGAAGAGCTATGAGGTGAAGAAATGGAGCAACAGTTTGGAGGGGATGAAGTAATACAATTACAAAAAATGGGGTTGGTAGGTTACATGGTGCTCTGAGTATTGGTTTGTTCACAGTATAAGTCAAGGCAAAAAATAGGACAAGTTATTACTTAAGTTGTACATGATTAACAACATTTACATCTGAACAGCATTTCAATTGAAAATCACCTCATTATAATATTACTGGAAATGCTAATGATAATGATCCAAATTGCATTAGAAAGAACAAAAGGATGCTTTTTGTAGCACATGAGCATGCTCAATATACTATGGTGCCAAACACAGTGATTGGTTATGTGAGGTTAATTTTCTTTCTTGGTAGGCAATATTTATCTATTTGTTTCATCATAAAAACTAATTCTAAACTGTTAGTGAATTCTGTCAGGACCTTCATTACGGTCCTTGAAAGAGCACAAGAGTAAACAAGGGATTCACAGCGATGGAAGGTGTCTGTGTCCTCCCCACATGAGCAGATTAAGAATCTGTTTTCCCAGTGTCTGAACCCATCCATATCCTTCACTTCTTTTGTCTAAGAAAGGTCCTATTTTTGTTCCAATGTTTCCTGCCTTTCAAAGAGCCTCAGTTTGTACTTCAGTCCCATATTCAGAAGGGCAACATGGAAATCTCCCTGAAGAAATAAGTTAGCAAATGGGATCTAACTCTTCCCCACTTCAAGGTCTCAGACTGAATAGGTACAGTGTTTACCCCCACGGGGCCAGAGAATGGAGGGTTACTCACATTCCACCAAGTGTAAAACAAGGAGATTCTTGTCAGGCTACCTAGAAAAACTGGTATATAAGCACAACCCGGAAGGCACTCGAGTAGCCCAGGCTTGCGTACACACTCTGATCTAAGGAAACTCCACAGCAACACAGCGTTGTCTGTTCCCCCTTTCTTTCTCTCATTCTTTCTGTTTTCATATCATGGTCTCACATTACATTATACATAACAGTTCTAAGAAATATAGGTAAGCATGAGCCATAATAAAATGTAGAAATATGGTGAATTAGGACAACGGAAAATATCAAAAATTGACATCAGTAATGGAAATGTAATTTTAAAAATCATTAGCTTCAATACTTGAAGGTATGAAGCTTAAAAATCAATGAGACACTTCAAAACATGAATTTCAGCAGCTCTAATGAGAGGTTACTCCTATGTTTAAACCTTAGCTGTTTCCCTGATGAGCTGTCTGACTTTTGTCTGCCTCAGAAATCTTGAGTGTCCATTTCTCATCTATAAAACCAGGGTAATAGCTCCCAGTCATTTCAAATTATGTGTGTCCCCATATGCGATGACGATGACGGCTGGCAGAGTATTACTATGCAAAGTTTGCCAGTTGTATTATGTCTGAAATAATCATAGGGTGCCTTAGGAAAGATGTTAACAAGAACCCCACTGTGGGAGAGGGAGAGGGGGACCAGAAGCAGATCAACAAGGGAGAAGCATGCTTATTTGATGTCTTGAAATAAAGCAGTACCTACCTAAAAGGAGGGAAGACCCTCTGCCTCCCCCAGAAGTCTCAATGACGTTCCAGAGCTTTTATACATCTCTCTCGAGGCCTTGAGTTCACATGTTGTGTGGTTAAAATGGATTAGATAAAATGTTTACCCTGCCATCTCTAGGGTTAGTGTTTCAACACTCCAAGAATTAAATTATCCCCTACTTAGTTACAAGACTATAAGGAAAGGGTTTCTAATTAGAGAGGACACATAGTTACACTAAAAGATAAGGCTTTGTTTCACAAAAACAAAAATAAACTTCCGTTTTAGATTGGAAAAAAAGGGGGGGGGGCTCTCCAGTCTCTTTAGGAAATACTCAGAGAAAGCGCAAAATGGGAGGAAGCACAAACCTAATGAACACTGACAGACCAGGCCAGCTGCTGCAGAGGAAGTATTCAGCTGAGCCCTGGGGACATCTTTTCAAAAAATTCTTGCTTCTGTCTCAAGATTTGTAAGGGCAGCAGTAGCCTGGACCATACCCAGTAGAAACAAACTAAAGATGTCTTCCCTTGCTGAGTGCTCATTGACTTGTGATTTCTACAGAATTACAGAGTTCTAGTCATAGGCCTTACCCAGAGGCAACGGAGGGAAAAGGACCAGGAAATACTGTTGAACACGCGCAATTCCACGAAACTCAAAAGATCCTGCAAGCTGGCAAAACAGAGGGGTCCCTTGTTTCATGAATCCCAACACTGCTTCATGAGAATAAACTGGTTTGAAACTGTTGAAGGCATGAAAAATACTACTCAAAATTCAAATCATTTGATGCCGCACCCTTAATTTATTTTATTGCCTCAAGGCTGGAAAAGGCATGTTCTCCACTGTCTGGAGACGAGAGGAGGTGCCAGGCTAATGCTAATGGGATTTCTGTGGCCAGAGCCACACTCGGAAACATTCACACACACCTCAGTGTGGGATTTACCTGCGTCTGCAAAACAGCACAGCACCATGCATCCATGGAAAAGGCGGCCTTTCAATCACTTGACATATAATGCCTGTTAGGCCCTATAAGGATCTAAAACATCTGGACTAAATACTAGACAGTGGCCAATGCAGAACTTTCAATACAATTTTGAAATTCCATATCCAAGTACTATTAGGAGTTATAAAAACAAACAGAAACTAAAAAGACAGAAAGATGACATATTTCCAGAGTTATTGTGCAGGTCGCTAAGGAGACACACTATATAAAACACCTTCCCTTAAGCAAAGGCATCTCCCCAGGTATGTGCTACTTCTTTATTTTGTTTATTCTCTATTCAACAGAAAGTCTTAACAGTACTGAAGCATCTCGGAGTCATGAAACTGACCCAGAAGTACTCCATTCCTAATTTTATAAATGTCCCGTCTTAAATTAGAAAGTTAGAAATAACAATAATTCTCATTAGCCAAAGGTGATTTTAATTGATAATTCTAATGACTTTAATTAATTGAAACTACAATATCAGCATATTTAAACTTTTATTTTTATTAAGCAGTGTTCAAAATATCAAATAAATGTATGTCACAAAATAAAAACAACCAAACAAATAAAAATATCACCAACTTTTCTCTTTAGTCTGAGTTACTTCCACACAAGAATGTCTACCATGGCTTTGCCAAGGTCAGCTCTCCTTAGGAAAACAGAAGGCTTCTTACTTGTTTTCCTAAGAAAGACAGTGAAGTAAAACTTTGTTGTTGCATACAAGAAGAAGCCTCCTTACAGACCAGTCCACGGTGATGCGGACGGTCGGTGTCTTCTCCCGGAAGCTGCTTCCGAGTGCTCTCAAAACACGATGCAGGCAGGCTGAAGTCTTTGTGGTTGGGTTGTCCCTGTCCCTCCACTTGAGGCCTCACCTGGTTATAGAAGATGGCCTGCTCAGGCTCCCTGTCCTCCCGTTACTAGAAGTCTCGGCTAGGGTCACCTTCATAGATTGTACAGAGCTTGCATTGCACTGGGTTTCCACCTGCGCCTGAAGGCCCCCCGTACCCCCTAGTTCTACTGGTTTCTCCCAGCATTTTCTTTCTCCCACCTCTCTCTTGCTCCCACTCTCACCCGCCCCTGGTCCACTGGTGAAGCCTAGTGTTCTGCAACTGGAGGCTAGCAGGAATCCTCATCAGAGACCCGAGAGACTTCGTCCAGCTGCTGGGGAGAGCAGATCCAACAGCTAAACATTAGGCAGAGCTTGGGAATTCTGTGCAGGTTGAGAAAGGAGGATTCGTTGAGCCAGAGGGTCAGGGACACCAAGAGAACAAGGCCCACAGAATGAAATGATCAGGATTCACGGGGCTCACAGAGTGGGGAGCCTAGAGCGGTCTGACCTAGGTCCCCTGCATACATGTTATGGCTGAGTGAGTAGGTTGGTGTTCTGTGGGAATCCTGGCGGTGGGAGCAGGGGCTGTCCCTGACACTTCTGCCTAATTGTGAGACACTTCTTAATATTGGATTGTCTTGCCTTGACACGATGGCATGTTCTGGTCTTATCGTAGCTTATTTTCTGATGATGTTCCTGGGAGGCCTTGTCATTTTTTTGAAGAAAAGCAGAGGCAGGGTACAAAGGGGTGGATCTGGATGAGAGGAGAGGTGTGGGTACAGAGGATGGAGGGAGGAGAGAAAGGGAAACTGTGATGGGATTCAATATATGAAAGAATGAAAATAAAAATAAAAAGATAAGTTCTTGAATACTACAGGTTTATACATTTTAGCAAAATATTTAAAAATATATCTGAAAACAATATCCTTTCTTACCTCTAGCAAATACCACATTTACTTTTTATTTGAATATTTTCTATTTAGCTTTAACTCCAACTGTAAAATTTGAAGACAATAACAATGTTTCTTTGTAATGTCTTATTCAAAATCTGAGCACTTTGGCTTATTATAATTTTTTCCTTCCTTCCTTCCTTCCTTCCTTCCTTCCTTCCTTCCTTCCTTCTTCCCTAACTTTTTTCTGTCTCTCTCCCTCTCTCTCTCTTTCTCTCATTTTTGACACAAGGTTTCATGTAGTCCAAGATGGCTTTGAACTTGCTATGAAGCCAAAGAAGACCTTGAACTTCAAACTTCAAATCAACTCGTATTACCTCCCACTTGCTAAGATTACGAAACTGTGTCACCAGAGCCCTTTTATGTAACGCTAGAGCTGGAATCCAGGACTTTGTGTGTGCTTGCTAGGCAAGAACTTTACCAACTGAACTAAATCACTCAGCCCTGATCATAACTGCTAAGAATGAAATCATTAGCATGAAATCCATCTGTTATACAGATATAACAATAAGGATATTGATAGATTGTTTTTGTAAGGAACAGCTAATGGAAACCAAACATTCTCCGTTTGAGTCTGAAGCTCATGTCAAATAAAGAAACAGCCACAACCATTAGTAATTCACAATTTTAATGCTTCAGATAGAGCATAGATTTTTAGTATTACAACTACTAGCTAACAATACAAACTAACAGGCACTTATTTGTAAAGTTTGCAAGTGTGAACAATTTAGATGCTTCTGTTTCAAAGGCATTTCCAGTGTTCCTTTTTTTTATTTGTATTTTCATGATGCAGATAATTTTGCTGGTAACATTACAGTATAGTGTCTCCAATCAAAATTATGATTAATCATGTTTGTGTCTTCACCAATATTTTCTCCACATCGGTCTATATAGCATATATTGTTTAATATTCCAATATTACTAAAAATATTGTACTGCCATATAATAACTATAAATTTTTTGTTGAATGTTAATATGTTCTGAAGAAGACTAGAGAAAGAAATATTATTTTATAAGTTATACCCTATAATATGACTTTATAGAGGTGTTTATAATATGATGTAGGTACAATATGATTATTTCCCAATAAGTCATTTGAAAATTATAATTACTTTGATTAATTTACAGGTAGTAGTTGTAAGACATTTTTGTAATTTAAGAGTAAATTTAAAATGAATAGATAAAAGCAACTGACTTTAATTCCATTTTGTTAACCTTCCTGTCTTCGGGAAAACGTAAACTTTGAAGAGTAAAGATTGGGTTAACTTCAAAGCCAGACTGACTCAGGCAAAATATGTTAATTTAATAATGTTATACATACCAAAATTCATAGACTCTACACTCTCCTTTTCAAGTAACTTTAAAGTTGGCCTATATCCAGGTTATTTTCTTAATATTTTGACAATGCTTCAAATATCTTTATATTTACATAAAATTGGGCAAAACTCTAGGTTAGAAATAAAAGTAAAAGTGTTAATACTATTAAAAGTTTAAGGGAAATAGAAAAAGATAAATTATAGAAAAATGTATGGCATATTTAAATGCATATCATTGCTTTAAAAACATGATTTCTTATGTAACAGGCTATGAAAGTAAGCTCCGAGAATTCAGAAAATCTGAGATATGATAAGCCTGTTTTTATTTTGCTAGAGTTTTGTTTTCATCCTGTAACACTTTGATTTATTTTTCTGTTACACGTTTTGCCCCACAGCAACATTACTATATTTTAGAAGTACAAGAATCACATTCATACGAAGAAGTATTAGCTTCAGTATGAAAGTCTGAAAATTCCTCTAAGCCCCAGATGTGCATTCCTGCACCTTAGCCTGCGCTTATGGGACATGGTCCATTCCTGTCTCCAACTTCTGGCATCTAAAATTAGCCCGTTATCTGCTCTTCTTGTTCCCACCTCATTCTGCATTTCATCGTATGTGCACAATCTAGCATCAGTTGAAAAAGCATATCAATTTAGGCTAGAATTCAGACATTGGCATCATTGCTCAGGAGCACTGTGTGTGCCTTGTATGTTCAATGTCCTAGTTTCACCGTCTAGCTCTGGAAACAACATAAAAGGAGGCATAAATTTATCCTTGCTATAATTCTTCCCTTTTCAAGTCTTAATCATAAGTAACATGACTATAACTATCAAGACTGTGTTCTACAATGCATAATTGGTCCACCCGTTGTCCTGAGCAGACGTTCTAGGTTCTTTGAATTTCCCAAGTGACAGAAGTGTTTTAACTATTCAAAATGGACCTCTGTCTTCAAGATCGTGCATAGAAAAAACACATTCAGTACCCAATGAGGAATGACTTAACTGTGACTGTGAACTGGGGCTTCACTTAAACACTGATTGCTAAGTTCAGATGAGCATCACCACAGAGCCAGGACATTCTGAAGTTACGGGAGTTTGTAAGCTGGCCTGTATTGGGAATAGAAATTGGATCCTCTAGAAGAATAGCAAGCACTCTTAACTGCTGAGACAACTTGCCATCATCAAAGCTATACTTTTTACAACCTCTGGTATGATTCTGTAGTCTTTGAACTGTTTCAGCTAGTTCTGTACTGATTACACTGTGCTGTCACAAGAGAACAAAGGTTTTAGCAAGCTGAGTGTGTTTTGAGACAGCCCATCGCACGCTCTGCTTAACTGTCATGTATTCATGTTGTAGGGTGCAGCGTGTCACCTTACACATGTGGAGGTCAGAGAACGACATGGGGGTCAATTTTCCTCTTCTGTCGCGTGGGCCCTAGGAGTCAAGCCCAGGTCATAGATTCCCTGAGTCAGCCCCACACTGTTTTTCCATTTACTCTTCCTAAGTGTAACTTTGATTACTCTGTACCCCATATCAACCTTGGATGTTGTCTACATAAACCCATATGTATTTGGTATTTTGACCTTTGTAACCATTTATAAATCACACAAATTTTAGAAGTTACTCAGAACTGGGCTCAAATCCAATCATTTTCACAAAACATTTTGATAAATTAAGAAAACTGTCATTATCCCTCCAGCACGCCATATTTTTTGTGATGTGAAAACTGTAATGTATATACTGTTTTTTAAAGAGAGAAGCACTGAGCCCACCTTTTGTTGGAGAGTGACCAAAGGCTTTCAGAAGCCACAGAAATGGAGTACCCCCTCCACTCTGTCACTACATGAATTTACAAAAAGTCTTGTCTTTTATTACGATATTCCCCTATCTGGTTTTCCTCTCTCCGTTTTGCCTACTGTGATGTCTCTATTTCTCTGTGATGCTCTGCCCATGACAACTATTCTTGAATCTGGCATTTCCCTAGTCATCTGCTAACACTGAAATACTGTTACACTCCTATTGGTGATGGATTCCAAATATGGAATTCGAGCTGGAGAGTCTAGTGTGCATTGCAATGAGACAGGACTAATGTCCTGTGGTCACTTTCGACTTGCTCGTGCAATCTTTTTCCCCCTTTTTCTTCTACAATACCTGTTTCTTTCAAGATCACCACTGCATTAAGTTGGCAAGACAAGAGGGTCAGACTACCCATGACCTTCCCTTCATCACATGCCTACACACAAATGTCTTGTTAATTTGCCAACTTTCAAAATATAATTTCCAGATCTCTACACAACCTATAGAGAATACTGCCTACTTCACTTAGCATCTATTTAGGTAAATGAATGGTTACTGACATTAATTTATTTAATAAAGTACGTATATTCATCTGGATTATAAATGTCACTCTGTTTGTAGAAACTGAGGCATATAAGAGGTAGGTAATTTGCCCAAGGTCACACAGAAATAAGGAGCAGACCTTATAAGGCAAAGAGCCACTCACCTCTGCACCCTCCTGTCAGTATTTCTTTTGACCAGAGTCCTTAGCTTAAGAATGGACAGGAGAGAATAGTAGTATATTGTGCCTTTCTTCACAGCTTATCCTCTCTGCCAATGAAGGAAGAACATTCTTGCTATAAAGTAATCATTCTAGCCCTTTTGCTGACCAAGGAAGATCTAAGAGTGATTTACTTTGGAAAGGAAAGAAAATAATATTTGCATGTATTTACAATGAGCTTTTCACAGAAAGGATTTAAGGTGTTTCTCTAAGATATGTACATTACTGACAGATAAAGTAAATTAAAATAGGTAAAATATCAAAGCAAATGGAAAGTTGGGATAGAACAGAGCAGTGAGTGCCCTCAACACAGGCCCATGAATTTCTAGGGATTTGCCAATAACAAGGTTGATGTTTGCCGCTAGGTACACAGCAGCCAATGAAAACAGAGAAAAAAGATAAAACTGTTGATTTTTTTTTCTACAAACATAGTGGTTGCTTAGGAGAAGCCTAGACATTTCCAGTCTAATAATAGAGAGAAATTACTTCCATGGCCTTCCAGAGAGGACACTGTATAAACATAACCATGTCAACAACCTATCCAGAGTGTGTACAGAAATGAGCCTCAAAAGCCATGTTTCTCAGAAACATGTTTCATTTATTACCCTAAAATAAGCACAATGTATATGAAATATAGGTCACACACTCCAGTGCACCAGACAATACAGATTTGTTCACTTACAGATCTCCCGGACCTGCTTTGGTATGGTCTGATACAAACTGCCTGGATTGAAGGCTGACTACAATTCACTAGCCCTGTAATACTCAGCAAGATCTAGTTGGTTCTGAGTTTAATTATCAGCAAAATGGAGATAAGAAGAATAACTCCTAAGGCATGGAAGGCTCTAGTCAATAAACTCAAAGTGGTTAAAATTGTGTCTAGAATGAAGGTTTGGTGGCTGTTATTAAATAATTAACTTACATTTCAACCTCCATAGTGACAGGCAAACATTAGGGGGAGTGGGAAAAGTTAGGAGAGAAAGCGTCCAGTCCTTAGCATCATTTAGCATCTTTTTGCTTCAAAGCACAAAGCACACTCAGGTGAATATTGTTCTCAATTTGTTTTTGCATTCCCTAGGTCCAAGTTGCTTAGTGTCCTCTCTGGCAATAGGTGGAAGGCAGCCAATGAGGATGCATTGAGCATCTGTCTTCTCTCTGAAGACTTCCCTGCTTCCCAGGACTTACTATGGGAAGTTAGCACAGACTCCCTGTAAGCCTCAGGGAATGAGGCTTTCATAAACTCACCCATGTTTTATTTTCCATGTTTTGCAACTGAAAAGACACAAATTTTATATTTGTTCACTCTGTTTCTATTCTTTTTTTTTTAAGATTTATTATTTATACAGCATTCTGCCCACACACCAGATCTTACTATAGATGGTTATGAGTCCCCATGTGGTTGCGAACTCTGGGCCTTTGGAAGAACAGCAAGTGTTCTTAACCTCTGAGCCATCTCTCCAGCCCTGTTTTTCTATTCTTCAAACAATGATTGGGAGTGAGCAGAATGGGCTCCAGGGCGGTCAAGCATCCCCAGTTTGTGACAAGAAAGGGCAAGTACTTAACCTTTTACAGCATTCCCTATCACCACAGACAGAACTTTCCCAAGCCTCCATTGGAAGAAACAGTTCTATAGTTATCTATCGCTGTGTGGTCCATGTTGGAAGCTATATCTTTTACATATTAACTGCTAGTCAGATATTCAAGATGATGAAAGACAGGCCGATGGATTGAAAGAGTAATATGTGTTTACACATGTTTAAAGGATTTGATAACACATTTGAACTTGGCGTATTCACATATTCTGGAGAGAAGGCCCAACTCAAGGTGTCGGCTGATCTAATAGGAACCCCAGATGGTCTGCTGCGTTAATCAATTCAGGCTTATTTAAAAAACAAAACACCTAATTCTGATAAAATCAGCACCATACAGAATAAGGTCCAATAGATGGTTCCAGAAAATTACATGTTATGAGAAAACCACAACAACGACTAAGAGTTGATCTGCAAGGTCCTCAAAAGTACAAGTTTTTAATAAACAAATATAACCTGTTTTGCTGTTGTTGTTCTGATATTTTACTATTTCATTTATATCTATTTGCATTAAAGGGAAGACATGAAATCTTAACTCTTTGTGCCCTACTTTTCTTATGGTTCCTAAAATAAAATCTCAGATCTCATAAGGTCAACATGTATTTCATATCCAGAGAACATCATGATTTAGAAAAATTCTTTGAGATATTATTTCTTTCTTTTAATGCAGATAAACATAAGCAATATGCATGCTCTTTGATCACTTCCCTCTGGGGAGGGGGCCTTACTAGGACACAGAGAATGAGCATCCAGGCAGTCCTGATGAGACTTGATAGGCTAGGGTCAGGTTGTAAGAGAAGTGGACTCCCTCTTTTCAGGGCACTAAGGAAGGGGAATAGGAGGAAGAAGGAAGGAGGGTGGGACCAGGAGGAGATGAAGAAGGGGCCTACAATTGGGATACAAACTTAATAAATTGTAAAAAATATAAAAACGAATTAACGGAGCAAAAATTTTATCAGCTTAGAACTCTGATCCCAAAATGTAGTGATTTATTTTCCTCTGTAATTCTATATGCTTCCAACAATTCCATTAAAAAATCCTCTAAAGTAAACATAATCACCCAAGAAATTTACAAAATCCCTATGAACAGTTGTTTATGCCTGCACAGCATAAAGCATTTGTGGATAATGATGAACATCATACATTCATGACCATGTGACTTAAATATCCTTCCCATCCTCTCCATGTCTAACAGTCCTCTGGTCTTGAAGGTTCAGATCAAATTCAACCTCAGTCAGTGTATCTTCCTTGATTGTATCTACAGTCATCTTTTGTCTTGTCACCCAGTTTCCTTCTTTTATCTCTGTTCATTAAATTATATCATGCATGTTGATGTGAGAGATATGACCCATATGCTCAAGTATGAAAGTTTGATCCCCAGTTGGTGGCACTGTTTGGGGAGGTTATGGCATCTTTAGGAAATGTATTACTGGGCGTGGGCCTGGAGGTTTTATAACCTTGTTCTGCTTCATGTTCTCTCTGTGTGTCTCTCTCTCCTCTCTGTGTATAGTTTAATATAATCTCACTCCATGTCTTCCCTGACATGGTGAGCTCTCTCTCTCTCTCTCTCTCTCTCTCTCTCTCTCTCTCTCTCTGGAAATGTGCCGAAAGAAAGCCTTTCCTCCACTAAGGTGTTCTAGGTAGTGGCATTTCATCATGTACAACAAAAAGGCGATCAATGTAGACACATCCCTTATTAATTACTGTGTATGTTTTAGGATGGCCTTCAAAGGAGACAACAGAGTTCTGACACCACGTACTATATTCTACATATTTATATTATACTCACTATTATCATTGCCAGATCTTAAAATAGATTATGCAACAGGGATGAGGAGGTGGCTCAGAGGGTAAAGTATTTGCTGGGCAAACATGAAGGCCTGATTCAGGAGCCCCAACACCCAAGTAAAAACTGGTCTGAGCTCATGGTGTGAGCCCGTAATGTGAGTCCTAGGGAAATGGCAGCAATCACATCCCAGAGGCTCAGTGACCACTTAGTCCAGCCAAAGTATTGAGCTGCAGATTCAATAATGAATCCTTGACTAAAAAATTAAAGTGGACAGCAATAGAGAAAACCTGTGGCTATAGAGGTCATAAATCCTAGAAAAGAACCCACTACAAATATAAGCTAATCCAGTCCCAATGACTCATTGCTATATCCATAGGTTACTGAATCTCTCAACTTTTCATCAGGGAAGCTCTTTTTTGCAAAAGCAATTAACACAGAGACCCACACTGGTCAAGATGCAGAGCATAAGTCAGTGTGGTACGTTTAGCCTGAAATCAGCATCTGTATTTCACACACATGTGTAGCAGGTGGGCAGATAACCGTGTAAGCTTCAAGTGGGAAGTGGGGACTGCATGGGGCATGGACTCATTTGTCAGCTTTTTGGATCACTTTCCCCTGGCAGGACTGCCTTGACAGGTCACTGTGGAAGAGGACAGGTTCAGTCCTGATGCAACTTGTTGGGCTGGGGCAGATGGGAAAGGGAACTCCTCTTTTCTTAGAAAAAGGAGAGGGAGAGAGGGTGGGACTGGAAGGGGATGAAAGAAGGGGATAAGTAAGTAAGTAAATAACTAAATGAGAAAAAGGGGAAATGCAAATTAAACCATGAAAAAAATGATACATGTACACATCATTCCTCTCAAATGGACAAAATTCATAAAAGGACAGTGGCAAGTATTTGAATCAGGATTAACAAGTGCCTCACTATGCCTATGTGTACTAAAAACAAACATATAAGTCTCAAGAGCATGTCATAGCTTAAGTTGTACAAACTCAGTAGTGATGGTTTCAGACACATTTTGAATAGATGTGTTGTGTCACCTCTTTCAGTGGTGGCTTGTTACTATCTCTGACTGATATGTCCAAATTTATGGGGAGGGGGGAAACCTCATTAAGGGATGGTTAAGTGGCTCAGAGGATAAAGGTGTTTGTCGCAAAGTCTGAGGACCTGCTTTTGATCCATGAGCTTTAAAGGTAAAAGCAAAGAACTGACTCCTGAATGTCTTCTGACCTCCACATGCATGCTATGACAGTTTTGCACCCTCAAATAAACACATGTGAACACATGCAGACACACACACACACATACACACACACACACAGAGGGGGGGAATGAGAGAGAGAAATATAGAGGGGGAGAGAGGGAAGTAAGTGGGCAAAGACAGAGACAGAGATGGAGAGAGAAAATAGTAAAAATAAATAATATAAAAGAAGAATAGATGTTCAGTTTATATATACCACATTTACAAAACGAGTCTATAGAAATGTGTAACAGAAATACTGACTTACCAAATAGATTACCATTATTCATCCATTAGAAGCTATTTTTGTTCTCTGACTCAAATTTTACTGCCTTCCAGAGGTTTCTTTGGAGAAAATTACATAATCATACACACATATGAAAATGCATACATTCATGAATATGCAAAACATTTAAAACTGAATATAGTCCATATGCTTACGTTGTTCATGTTCTCAAATGTTCTTCTTTAAAGACCACCTGCTCTTGAACATACGTGGGTCTTCTGATTCACAAGGGAACAGGTCAGCATCTCAATAAACTGTATTAAAATAACTGACGAGGTCTGATCTTGCTCTCCAAGTGATGCTTTGGAGAGCTCAGAAAAAGCAGGACATTGAAAGATTAGTCCTGTTACTGGGTGCTTTAAAAATTCTTATTCAGAAGGCAAGAGAAATGGAACAAGGTTGAAGCTGTGATCACTTATCAAAAGTAAAAGCAGGAGATACGGGATCTTGTAATCTGCAAAACAGCTCTCATCATCGTCTGAGTTTGGGTTAGTACTGATGAAGTGGTCTCAGTGTTGTCTAGTGAAGAAAAACTAGATATATGACATGTCCTCAGCTAGTGCTGATGGTCTGAGAACACCCTATCTCCATCTGGAGGGCACAGAGCCAATTGTGCATTCCAGCCCAGCTCTTGGCTCTTAGTGAAGCCTTGATTTTTTCACTTTATAAAAAAAATAGCACAGAGTATAGAGAATCATTATTCCCACAGTTCGAAATACATTGGCCTTTCCAGCAACATTGTGAACTACACACACAAACACACACATTTTCATCACTCTACATGTTAGAAACAATGAACAGTCAATATCATTTTCAAATAAATAATTCATTTAACAAATAATCCTTTTCCTTTAATCACAGAAATCTCTGCCAAATTAAATAAAAGAGATACTGAAATCAATCTCAGTACCACAACACTGACGGAACAAGATGAGAGGTTTGGTGGAACCTGAGAGCTAATCCATAGCCTCACACATACCCAAGTGAATGTGTGGGAGCCACAGGATGAGGGTCCCCCTTTACATGAGCATTGCCTTATGATATTGGAGTTTTAGCTTTATTTTAGACAATGAAAGAAATTACATCACTGTATTGTGCAGTCAAAAAAGAAATAAACATGTTTCAAGCCATTTCTCTGTAGCTGATTTTGCTTTCCATTAAAATCAGAGCAGTTTTCGTCACTAATTTGCTGGCCACTTGAAATTTTAAATATTCATGCTCAAATCTATAAGCATCTCACATAAATCCAAGAAGGTGGAGGCCAAATTGCATCCCCTTTGTTAAGGAGAGTCTGGTCTTTCCTGTGAGAATTTGGTTTGTTTTAGTAATTTAATGTTCATATGCTGATTTTTAAATAAAATTTTAGAAATTACACAGCACTAACAAACAGCATTTAAATTAAGCTACTACATAAAAACTGTGTCAAATGAAGATGTTAACAAGTCTACAAATTAGTAAGAATATAGTTGTCTTTCTAAAATGTACGTGGTCACATAGTCAAAAATCCAGTAAGTAGTACATATTGTTGTTTTTCCAGAAAAACAATATATTTTGGCCAAAGAGGTCCTGATGCTAATCTTTACTAATTATTACCTCATCTGCTATGTCTATTCTAAACTTAATATTCTCAGGTAAGATTCCTACGTGAGGTTTTAAGACAATTTAAATGACAGAATATTTCAAATACCGTGTATTTTTATTTTTATTTTTATTTATTAATATATGAAAACTCTATCCTCCACAAAAAAAAATGGATGTTAAAATAAACTGTAAGCTTTTGTTGCCAAGATGATGATTTTCTTACACTTTCATCATTTAAGAAATCTATACATTCAGATAATTCATCATTGTTGGTTACTTTTTCACTTATTCGCTGGATAAATATTTACTGAATATCCCCTAACAGCTCTACGAAGTTCATGTCACCAACGATGTTAAGACACCCTCTACATAATTCTAAAAGAACACAGTAAACGTTTGTCATAATTAGCCTCAGGGTCAGAGCCACCTGAGAGGTAGAGCAGGGAGACATGGCTACAGCCTACACCTATCAGGGAGTTCTCAGAAAAGAAGAAAGAAGATGGCATCTTAACCATGCTTTATAGCACTGGATTACCAAGGTGACTGGGGACACTGCTGCATTCATCAGTAGCCGTGGTTTCGCGGTTCTCACACTCAGTTCTTATGTTCGTTACTAGCAAATATTCCTTCACTTTGGTTTCTGTAGTTTAGCATTCAGCTATAATACAAGGTTATTTCTACTTAACTTTTCAAAATTCATCTGAAAAATTAATCTAGCATCAGTGCCCATATATATATATATATATATATATATATATATATATATATATATATTCTACATCAGAGCACTTATACTTCTCCAATTTCCCTCCAATATGTTAACATTGCTGTAACTCACTCATACAAAAGTAATAGAGGAACATCTCACCTTCTTTGAGGTAATCTAAATTCAAGGAAACTCCACTATCATTGTAATGTGGGGATCCCTAGTCTAAAGTGCATATAACAATTTACGTAAAAGGTATCCAAGTATCTGTCCCCCTGTTCATTTTCTACACAGCATGATCAATTTTGTACCATGTACTCCTTTAGAACTCTTACAGGGCTAACAAATTCCCTGATGACTTAAAGTTTGAATTCTAATAGAGGGTACAAATGAACAAAATAATAATATATATGAAAACACCATTATAAAAGATAAGTGATATTGTGATGATCAAAAAGGTGAGCCATTCGCTATTGCAACGGGGTACACAGATAGTCACTCTATCAAAGGAATAGCTAACTGGCAAGAATGGGCAACTGAGCCAGTATTCTAATGGAAGAGTGTTCAGGTTAGACAGAAGAGCTATAGAATGGACATGTACTCTCAAGTAGGAGAAAGAGCAGCAGGATTGGACTGCAAAGACAAGGGAAGCATCATGCAAACTGAAAGTGGGGATGTAAACAGAAGTCCACATCTATCGCAAGGAACCTAGGCTTTTATTCCAAATAAACTGGCAAGCAGCTGACAGGTTTTATGAAGTGAGTGGCATGGTATGTCAGCTGTTAGTCACAAGGTGGAATCTTAATGGGACAAGAGAGAAATTGATAAAACTGATTATGGCAGCATTATATTTGGACAAGGGAGAATGACCAGTTGGACGAACGTGGAAAGATGGATGGTTTAAAGACATGGCTTAGAGGTGCACTGGGAGGATGTACAAAAGATTGAACGTGGACCGACGAAATTGAAGTGTGAATATTCACTCTTAGCTTTCTTAAAGCAGATGAGGGCATGTGAGAGGGACCCATCAAAGAGGAACCAACTCAAGCAAGATCATGGAATTTTGCTCTTTGTCATGCTTGTTACAGATCTGGAAGAAGTTTTATAATAGAAAGTTGGAAATGGGAAATCGACATTCATAGAGATGTCAAAAAGAAGTGGAAATCTGAGAGCTTTCAATATACAGATAATATCTAAAACTGTAGGATGAAGTCATCATCACGTGGGGTGACAGCATTCCCTGACAAAAAACGATGGTCCAGGAAAGAGGCTTGGAGAACTCCAGTGCAAAGATACTCACTCAGCAGAAGAGCAATTAATCAAGGCAAATCGGAAAGACAGTCAAGCAGAATGAATACTTGGCAAGTGTGATACTGTCAAAGTCAAAAAAAAAAAAGAAAGAAAAAGAAAATACTTCACCAAGGAGGGAGAAATCAACTCTCCTCAGGAAACAAAGTTTGTACTTGAATAGATGAGAGATGTTTAGCAACAGTGTTAATGGAATAACAAGAACAGAGCTCAAATAGGGTAATGCTAAGTACAGAAGTAATAGACATTAGGAAATGAAAGAACAGGAACAAGACTAGACAGCAAATTCAAAAGGTTTTTTTTTTTGTTTTTGTTTTTGTTTTTGCTTGTTTGTTGTTGTTCTTTGTTTGTTTTTAAATGAATGCCACCGTGAGCTCAAGGCTACCTGCACCATATAGTTATCAACCAGACTGGATAACAGTAAGGCTTTGCCTCAAACAAAAACACAAATAGTAAATACTTCTGACCCCATGAGGACTTTGGCAAATTGTGCATGCATAATTTTATGAATAAATCACAAAACGTTTGGTTAAAAAATCTCCCCTAAGACTAAGTGTGTATGTGGACCTGGGGAGGCTTTACAAGTTTTTATTTTAGATATTGAAGTTTTCAGTTCTAGTATTTGAACCACCTTTAGTTTTTCCTTTCTTTGCTCAGTCTGTGGTTTGTTCATTCCTTTATCATGCCTTGCTGCCCCCTCAGCCCAGGTGTTGGCTATTCCAGCGATTAGATCAAAGATGACCTTTCTGTGTGAGACAGAGAGAAAAGAAAATGCTTATTAAAAGTCTGTGCTTCCTGTATGTCATCAGTTAAGAGCTTTCCTTTCCTATCTGATAAAGGACAGTGTTTCCTTTGTCATTTTCTTGAGCTTAATATATTTATAGTTCCCATTTCTCTTTATTATTTCCTTTGCTGTGTTTTGTTGTTCCTTTCACTTTTTTGACTTAAACATGAAATCAGACACTGACTTGCCTGCATTTGTAGTCACCTAATCCACCTTTCTCTTTAGCATTCTGTGTATGAAGTCATATAGCACAATACTCATTTTCCTGAAATGTCTTTATCTCTGCTTATGTCATATGTCATAGTGGTTATAGAACCTGCAGTAGTCACTGCATCCTAAAAACCAAGACATTCCCTATCAGGTCAATTAAGAGATGGCTTAAGGTTAAAGAAGTAAAATATCTTCCATATAAGTGCAACTTTAGTTAAAGAAAAACAAACAGAAGTAAAACTGAAAAGGACACTATACTAAGCCAAATGCAAGCTCAGCTAACACAAGCTTAAGTTTCCCAGGTGGACTCAACTGAGCAAGGAGTACTTGGTGAGAAAGACTGATGTAAAACAGGAGGATCCTGGCATGGCTGGTTGATTTAAGGACATAAGAAGAGACATAGATTGTTGTGACCTTTGGTGGGATCCTCTGCTTTCATCTTAAGCAGATAAGGAAAGGGCCCACAGACACTATATCAAGAATGGAAGACTAAGGCAATTTGCCAACAGGAGGTCTTCTGACCAACAAGAATAGTAATGGTCTCCTGGTTGTTTCCCAAAGGTTTAAAGATAAGGAGAGGGAGATATAAAACTATGCTGGTAAGAGCACTCTCTGGCCTTTTGTGTACAAAACAAGTGATGATGTATGAATTTCGAATATTATTTCCACTCGAGGCATTTTTCTCCCACTTCCCTCTGCATTTTCCAAGTCTCTCCTTTGCTCACCTAGGTAAAAACATGCCAGGCACTAGGTTCAGGTTTTGTTTTTGTTTGTTTTCTGTCTAGCCATTTAAATCTCAAATACATCACACTGTTGAAGGTGGGGGACTGCGGAAAACACCTCCACAGCCTGGCATTCTCTGCCTTCTACATCAAAATATGCCTCTAACAAAACCTAGCACTTTGAAAATTCAAGGCCTTTTGAAAAAAGGTCTGAGAAAAGTTTTCTCTGCCACTATGGATAACTAGTTAACAATATTCAATTCAAACATCTATAAACTTTGAGAAATATTAGTCCTTTCCAGAAGTATCAGTAAATAACAAATAACATTATCATTATTATTTTTTAGTCACAAGGTTAACACGTGCCTACATTTTATTCAATATTAGCAAACCTTGTTTGGTAACAGTACTTACATACAAACATTCATGTATCCTCTGCCTGGAATTTTAAATTGCTAACATCTTGCCACATCTAAAGATACTTTTTGTATCTTTATCACTATTAATAATAATTAATAATAATGTTATTCTAGAAAAACAAGTGAGAACTTTTTTTTAGTTTAAGTGTTTGAATATGTATTCGATACATATCTAAGAACAAGAGCACATTTAAAGGTAGAATGGGATAGTCTACCTATTTAAGATTATTATTTTGATAGAACAATTATAATATGAAATAATACTAAAATTTGGCTAACTATCTTTAAAATCCTTACTATTATTTTTTCATTTATTTCAACATCATATTTCTATTTTTTATAAAACAATAACACACTGGATTCTCTGACAATATACTCAGGCATATTTTAATTTATGCCTCCAACTACAATCTAATAAGTTAATAATTATTTATAAATTTTCTGAATTTCATTTTGGTCAGTGGCATAAGGAAATCTAAGTATGTTTTTTATAAAGATTTTTTTAATTGCACCAAAGAGTCTGTACCCTTCACTCATCTTTATAACACTTACCTATATGTCTTTATGCTTATTTTTTTCTAAAATTCTTTCTATATTAAATATTGATGTTGTGATTATGTTCAACCTCCATAATAATGAGAAGAACACAACCTAGAAAATTCAACCGCACAAATTCTACATCATTTAACCATCCTAGTACTTATGATCAGAAGACATAGACTCTTAAAAGAACCAGTTTGGAATTCTCATGACAGAGAGAATAGTACACATCTCTTCTCTGTTATCCAGTCTTGCTTTTCCCTCTCAGCATGTATCTTGGTAATAGCACTGTGCATAGATATCCATTCACAGATGAACAAGAAAACTCTGTTATGAAAAAAAATAGTAAGTACAGACTAAGAGTTTTGGTAACTTCACAAACTTCTAATAACTTGGACTGGAGAATTTTAACTTGTAAAATAAATACCAATACATGCTTAGTACCAGAGTGTTAATAGTTCTAAATAAAATAAAAGTGAACCTCACTTATAAACCCAGCATCCTTCAGATCCATTATACAAATGTACCAGTAAAGCTGAGTGTACAGACAGCACAGTCTGTGGGACAAAACGCTTCAACTTTCTGCTCTCAGAAAACATGATCTAAAGCCTAGATCTTCACATCAGCATCCTCAGATAAATTGCTTCCCTTTTCTTTGCCTTAGTTGCCTTACCTTTATATTCTGTAAGTTAAAATAATTAGTAAAAACTCTTCAATATGCCTAACTACAAAGGTTAAGTGGGTTTTTAAATTTTGTTTAGAAAGTATAAATGGTCTGCTCATTTTTGACATACTTTATTTATTTCCCAGGCCACATGTGCAGAAGCTCATCCTTCTGTTAACACCCGTTCAGCCTCAGGTTTCTACAGTGCAATTTCATACTTTATAATGCCTAGGTCTACAATGGAGTCCACATGACACTAAAATAATCTCAAAGAAAAGTCATTCGTAAAGGTTATTTAACTCAGATTCCCATTCAACCTTTTTCCTATAGAACATGTCTCAAAGATGAATAACAGAACATTGCTTAAAACTTCCAAGATGGAGTCACAGTTTTAGAAAATACCATTGTAAAAGTATGAGTTATAAAGGTCTTCCTTACTCTAGATAGCTTCATTAATGGCTGGGAAAAAGTGTTTCAACTCTCTCTACAGACAATATGTCATACAAAATGGACCAGATGGACGAAGGCTGAGTTGACTGCCAAGCTCTGCCATGACAAGGTAAGCAAACCCTTTATATTTCCTGCTTCACAATTATGTCTGCCAGATATACTGGGCTGGAAGGCTAAAGATGATGCTAACCTTCACATAAAGACATGTATACACTAGAAAGAACAAATACCGCATCTCTCTAGCATGAATGCATCATGCTACTGGCATGCAGTATCTTTTGTTATCCTCTCTGGAATCTTACAAAACACATTCTCTTATTATCCCCATCCCACACACTATGTGCAGGCAGTTTTGAGACTGATTTACTGATGTTTCAAAGTATTGTTTTCCAGTGGAGATTCGTCTGAAAGATGGGCTAGAGATCTTGGACTGGTATTGAAAGTTTTTCTCACTATTACCATCAGCTAATATATCCCTACAAATCATTTCTCTAGCATTTAAACAGTTGGCAAACATTGATAAATTAATTTACCAAGGACAATACATACTGTGGCAATCATTAACTGAAATGTGGATACTATTATGATGTATGTTTATCATTTGAAAGTCCATTTTATTTTTCTGCATGCATTTGACCTAGGCCCTCTGCAAATATGTTATTGTTGTGTAGCTTGGTGTTCTTGTGGGATAATAACAGCGGAATCTGGGGCTGTCTCTGACTCTTTTTCTGCTTTTGGGTCCCTCTTTCTCCTACTGGGTTGCCCTGCGCAGCCTTAATATGAGGGGTGGTGCCTAGTCTTACTGAAACTTCATATGCCATGTTTGGCTGATATCCGTGGGAGGTCTGTTCTCTTCTGCAGGGAAAGGGAGACGTGGATGGAGGAGCAGGGTGGGGAGACTGGGAAGAAGAGTGGGTAAACTATGTTGAGATGTAGTACAGAAGAGGAGAGTAAATAAAATAAAAAATTTAAGATTTATTTTTGTTTCTATGAACATGTGTGGCCTGTAGCGGTGTACACATTCTGTATATTCCAGCACCTGCAGAGGCCAGAAGGCCTCTGATCCCCTGACAATGAAGTGGCAGAGCTTTGAGTGCTGTAAGTGGTGCTTGGAACTGAACTCTGGTCCAGCTGAAGAGAAGCAAGGGCTTTTAACTCCTGAGCCACCTCTGCAATCCCCCGTTCATTTTTTAGTGAGATGTATTAATAGTATAGTCTAATGATATCATTAGATATCATTATTATCTTACTGCCTGTCTAGATGCACCCTGAGGTAAGCTAGACAGATAACACCATAAACATCCTTTCCAGAATGAAGAGGCTTCTGTTTTACTAGATGGAAACATCACAAAAATTCTCCAGCCAAAGTGTAAAATTAACCCCTTTTTATTTTTTTGGGACAGAAATAGTTGATACTGACAGAACAAAGAGAATATTGTGATGAACATAAAAATCACTTTATAGTTAGTCACCAGCTTACCTAGGTCCTACCTCTAATGGTTATGTGGTCTGATTATTGTCCTAATAACATCTAATCGCTGTTCTAACATCTAAGTCTGTTCATAAGCTGGTGTTCAATGGTCAAAGATCCATTTCATTAAGAAAATGGATTTGTGTGCCAGTGACTCTGGGTAAAGCTTTGAGGCCATACTGTTGCTCAAGTTTAAATATGTTTTTTTTTTTACCTCATCATCTTTTTTTTTCTTTTCTAAGTGAACTTATTTCTGCAAAATACCTGATCAAAAACCTACTTATAATACCATATAGGTTTAAAATGTAAAAGTGTAATGTTATTTAGCACACACACATTCATATAATTCATGTCAGGATGACTCTCTTCAATTTCAAAAGGCTTTCTTTAAAAAAAGAAGTATTATTAATCTTGTGAAATATGATGTTGAGATAAATGCACTTATCAGACATAGACATAGAAAAACATACCCAGTGTAACTTAGGAGGAAAGTTATCTAGAAATGAGCTAATGGGCCCCATCAAGTGTGGTTTTCTATATTTTATTATTTGATGTAGTCATAAATCACAAGATGTATACTCCTGGCTCAAACATCTTCTGGGAATAAAACTCGTTCATTATAAAGTTAATGCTGAAAAGCCCTTTGTAAATTAAATGAAGCAGAACCACTGGACTCAGAGCCCTGCATGTCCAAAAGTCCCCAGGTCAAAGCTGCACACATCCAGAAACTAAATCTACATGATCGAAGCGACATTTCTGGACCATGTTAAGACGTATTTTGTGGAATGACTGTTGTGTACCACGCACTGTGCCCACAGACTAAGTCTATCATTCTTGTGCATTTATGGATAATAGGAATATTCTGGAATTTTTTTTTTCAAAAAGATTTGGAAAGATTTTTCTTCTTCAATTCCTTACCTATTGACAGCATTATCAAAATGACTGTATTTTGCTTGCCCTTGGTTGTTAATTTTCATCAAGAAAAAAATAAAATAGAATGGTTCTTTTGCTGTTTTTTTCCTTAGCTTAACTATCTAGTGCTGAGAGTCAGTCATCAATATTTGAATTTTTAGTGACTAGACCATCTAACTCAGTTTGATTAGTAATACACAGTGATAGCTCATGCCTAACAAATTAAAAGCTCCAGGGATCTAGATTGTTTAGACATTACTAAGAGTAAGTACTAGCAACCAATTATTGCTTCATACCTCCTTCACAAACCTTTTTGTCATGCTTATTCAATTTTCTTTCCTATAAGAGATTGCATATAAACCATTGGCTTGTGACATATCTGTCTAACTTATCTCCACACAGAGATTTTTTAACTCCTCATAAAATCTTGCACACAAATTTTCCAAATTTGTTGAAATGAAAACAAATGTTGAAAAACGACTTTCCATTGGCACCTTCTCAATAGCAATATTTACCCATGCATGGTCTATTACTAGGTACTAGAAAGATGACTATCGTAGAAAATTTTTTCTACTTGAACTATGTAAAGTACCATAATCTGTACATGCAATCGAAATACAACTAATGTCCATTAAATGTTTCCACAAGCCAAAAATGTCATTCTGCATTCAGAGTTCATGTAGCCATTCATTTTGAGTCATTCTAGTATCATTTTGATATCAAAAATAATACTTATATTTCAAGTCTTTTTCCATCAAAATCAGTTAATTCACTTAACAATCAATTTTATTGATGGGGGGAGTGTTACATGTAGGCCACATTAGAAGCTGAAATTACTACTGGACTATTGGATATCATAAATCATTTTTGGAAAACTATGAGGATTCTGAACTGCATGGAAAATGAAATAAAGACAGGAACTAAATTAACCTGTTCCATGGAAATTGCCTGCATTTGCAAATTTCCCAATGAGAGAGAGGAGCTCATGGCTCTGCCGCACTCTGCAACCAAAGACCAGGGAGCTGAGTCAGGTGGTTGACCAGGATCCATTACACTTTCACCATAAGAGGCTGTTCAGGTATGCCACTTGTGGTAAAAGGTCATTTTTCCTTGTCTCTTTTGTCAATAAAGTTGTGAGTTAAGACTTTCCACAATATATTAAGAAACAAGCAAACAAAAACTCATGAGGATAACTGATATGGTTGCTCTCACTCAAAATCTAAACAGTTTCTCAAATATCTAAAAATGTTTTCTACTTGTGAGACTCTTAAAATTATAAACTTCTTACTTATACTGGCTACTTCTATAATGCATATGAGATGGAGATTGTATCCAATTATTTAATCTCAATACCTAAGTTGACTATGAGCAATAGAATTTACTCCTTTAACTTGCTACCTTAAAAGGGGCTGGCCATCCCCTGGGAGAAGTTTCAGTTTCATCCAATAGACTCTGAGCTATGACATTCAAGGTTTACTGTCCCCTCTGCCATCAGTACTCCAGAAATTCAAACGTTGTTTCTACCATCAGCCTTGGGAAGAATAGACTTACAAAATGAAAGCCCAGTGCTCTCAGCAAACACTGCATCTGAACATTATCCTATCAGCGTCTTCTTGAGTTACAAACGCACTAAAGGACCACACTGTGAACTGGCCAAGTGCTCTGAGAGGACACTAGGAAAGGGCAAGGCAGGCCCTCCCGTCCAGCACTCTGGATGACACGGGCCTACAGTGAGCACTAAGGGCATTTGGAAAACTGAGAGCAAGCTAATATTCTGGTGGCCAGGAAAGGGAAGCTTAATGGAAACGAACAGTGACCTGGCAAGGAAACTTAGAGAATAGGAAGGGAGGAGATGAGCGAGAATTACAGTGAAAGAAGTGTCACTGCCCTAAAAGCCAAAGATTAACACTTTAAGACCTCAGAATTTCAGAGTGAAAAGCCAACTCAGGATATCCTGTACAAGAAATAAATGTCATTCCAGAAGGTTACTGTGTGGAGAAATAGAAAAGAAACTCTCTTTTAAAAACTTATTGACTGGAGATTTTTGATCTTTCACACATGACCTGGCCCAAAGCACGCATCATTTTCAACCCTAGGGAACAGAGTCCCTATCTGTCCTATATTGGGCAACATGGACACAAGGTAGAAATAACAAGATTCACACAAACTCTACATTTGAACATATAAAATCAGTTTAATTTTCAGGCAGTTCAACACAAGTGTAATAAGTTTTTCAATCTAAATGGACTCTAACTTATTAGTTGAATATAAGATCCCTACTAAATAGTAGTTGGGATGGGCTTGCATGAAATTCTCCCTAATCTCTTTCTTTTCTTTGAAATTCCCTTCCTGGTTGTAACTTAAACAAGAAGACACATAATTAATTTCAGAATGTAAACTTTTCACTTCTGCTTGCTGTAAATTAGATATGATTGTCCCATTTCTTGACCTACTAGTTTTTACATATCTAAATGATATTAATTCTCTACTTCCCCAGTTGACTAACTTTCACATAGAGACACTATGCTTAAAACATGAAAATCAATGAATAAGTGCTGTAATACAATGTGAAAAGTGCATTTTATCTAAACAGAATTGCTTATCATTTCATGTATACTTCTATTTAACATTCAACTATTTAACATTGAAGATTAAAAAGCTTTGTGAGTCTTAAAACATGAAGACAGCTGTTCCTTTCGTGTTAGTAAACTCATGCATGCCAGAGCATAAATCCACTGTGTCTCCAACAACATACAAATGGAAATTGTCATTCAGCTAAGGATTCTGCGTTAAAGACATTTACATAGGAATTGGCTCTTACTAGATTTATCTATAACCTACAACACACCCTTTTTCTCTTTTCCTTTTTGACTTTATTAAAGCTTTAACAGAAGTTTTAAAAATAGCACAGACTAAAAACAATACATTATATAACACCTATATGTGAATTATCAAAGCATGGAAGAACAGAGAACGTATTTGCTCTTACGTCAAATGGCTCGTGTAACTCCATAGCTATATAGTCTACAACAGCAGTTCCGTTGTATCTGTTTCAAAAGCAGAAACAGCATGTCATTTGTGACTGTACCTCACACAAATGTAGGCACATGGAGTCAGAGTAAGAGGCAGCCCCTCCTGATAGAAACATCATGGACCCGGGAGTCAGGCAAGATCTGAACTTGAGCCTCCTCCAAAGCAGCAAGACGGATGATCTGAATCACACGTAGCACAGTGCTGCAAACGTACTCAGTGACCAATAAATGCTGGTTATCTTTACTTTTTTTCTTCACTGAAATTTTATTAATTCATGATTAAAATTTTTTTACAAAATATAAAATAAAAATAATTTGGCTATGGCTGCACCTTAAAGACACATACCAATGACATTTTAGAAGGTGTAAATGATTGGTTTTATAGTAACATACAGTACAAAATAGGAATGTATTTAGGTGTCAAGAAAGCAAAAAAAGAAAATGGCAAACAAATGGTGCTGTTAGCACCACAGATACAAAGTAGGCGATGATAGTTTACATGTTTATTACATGACCTGTTGAGGAAGGACTAATGGTTGTTTTAGGAAATGTGGTATTCAAGCAGCCTAAAAGTTTCCAGTTACTATATTTGAGGCACGATGGACACAGGTTCATAGTCATTTAAACAGCTTCGTAAATCCTTTGATGTCGTCACTAAGCAAAAAGAAAAGTATTAACCTGGTTTCCCTTCCATATTTTCACTGCTGTAGCATCTCCAAAACTCTAAGCAGAGCTGGCACCTCTGGAAATATTGATGGATAATAAAACCAAGAGTTGCACCAAGAGCCAAGGGTAATAAAACAAACCTTTGATTTGTGAGCCCAGACATAGGTTCTTTCCTTGTCATTTCGAACCAAAAGAACTCTACATAAAATTCTGGATATCACTCAGGGAAATGTGTCCCTTTAAGCTAAATAGCACACTGCATCAACACGATAAAGAAGCTTCTTAAGATCTCCATTTACATGGATGCACTTAGTCTTTTTGCATTTATGTAATCACAGAAGGAGGTTCTGATGAAAAAGTACTGTTCTGTGTAGGCAATTTTTAGTTAGTTAATTTTTCACTTTGAATCTCAACCATAGCCCCTCTCTCCTCTTCTCCCAATCCTTCCCCTCCATCCCTTCCTCATCCCCTTTTCTTCCCTTACCCTCCCTCAGAAAAGGGGAACCCCCCCATGTGTAGGCAAGTCCTCCTTCTTCACCCTTCAATGTGTGAACACTTGAATAATGCTAATAAAATTGAAAGTAAGTTGATATCATCAACAGAAAGCAATGACAAAGAAGACAAAGTAGAGTCTGGGACCTTCTAAATGAGGCACCTACTATCCTCTCAGGATCTCCGGGATTGCTAACAGTAATAACCCTCCAGGGTACTGTAACTCTTCAGGAGGTATCAGGCACTACACAAATCCAATACAATCAGTAATAGCTGTAAAATATGGACTCAGTAGATCCAATATAAAGAACACTTGTGCCCAAAGACAATGTAATTATTGTCCCCTCACAGAACCAGCCTAAGGAAGTCGCAAAAAAGTTTTGGCAAGTAAAATTCTATTATCAAGTCTCAACTGATCTTATTTTCACATCTCTACTGCAAAAATTTAACATTATAAATGCTCCCTAACACTTGGAAAGTTGTTGTGATTGCATGTTTTATGTACAGAACCTATTATAATCAAGTTTTTAATTTCAATAAGTCATTGGTCTAAGAATTCATCTTGTTAAAAAAGAATTTATGTGTATATGCTAGTACAGCATATGTGTGTGTGTGTGTGTGTGTGTGTGTAGTGTTTTATAACACATATGTTTGAAAATGTCATACCATATGCTTTTTAATATATTTATGTCCTTCCCAGCTTCTGGGAGGGATCTGTGCCTCCATCTCTTAACCCCCCAACATTGCATCCTCTTATTTTTTTCTTAACTTATCATGTCTGATTAGTTCTGCCTACATATTTGCAGATGGGTGGCCTTCTGCTACAGAATGTTCTGCTTGACAAGGGCTACTACATTCCTAAGGAAAACTGACTCTTCCTTTTCCAGCAGCTGTCAGTTGCCAATAACTCCTCTTGGCCACAGGTTCAAGACCTGTGAGGTTCAAGCAAACTCAAGCTAGACCAACCTCAAGTTTAAAATGAGAAGGAGAGCACAAATATAGATTGCCTCACACCTAGCCAAGGGGCAATCTATATTTTAAAATGACACCAAGACAGGGCATTTAGTGATGTTTCTAGTGACACCAGGTGTAACTGCCTTTTATAGGCTGGTGTCACTGGCAGCATCACTTAAACACCCTGTCTTGATGTATTTTTAAATTATTGGCACCTGCAGGTTACAAACAGTGAACCATTAAAGAGTTTAAGAAATAATCTGGCGCTTTCTCAGACAACTAGGAATAGCGCTTCCTCAAGATCCAGCCATACCACTCCTAGGCATATACCCAAAAGAGGCTCAAGTACACAAAAAGGACATTTGCTCAACCATGTTTGTAGCAGCTTTATTTGTAATAGACAGAAGCTGGAAACAACCCAGATGCCCCTCAACAGAAGAATGGATACAGAAATTGTGGTACATGTACACAATGGAATATTACTCAGCAGTGAAAAACAAGGAAATCATGAAATTTGCAGGTCAATGGTGGGAATTGGAAAGGGTCATCCTGAGTGAGCTGTCCCAGAAGCAGAAAGACACACATGGTATATACTCACTCATAAAGACATATAATATAGGATAAACCTACTAAAATCTGTACACCTAAAGAAACTAATCAAGAGGGAGGACCCTGACTAACATGTTCAATCCATATCCTAAAAGGCAAAGAGGATGGACATCAGAAAAAGAAGAAAACAGGAAACAAGTTAGGAACCTGCCACAGAGGGCCTCTGAAAGGCTCTGCCCTGCAGACTATCAAAGCAGATGCTGAGACTTACGGCCAACTGTTGGGCAGAGTGAATGGAATCTTATGAAAGAAGTGGGAAATAGTAAGATCTGGAGAGGACAGGGTCTCCGCAAGGAGAGCAACAGAACAAGAAAATTTGAACACAGGGAACTTCCCAGAAACTCACACTCCAACCAAGTACCAGGCATGGAGATAACCTAGAACCCCTGCACAGATGTAGCCCATGGCAGCTCAGTGTCCAAGTGGGTTCATAGTAATGGGAAGAGGGACTGCCTCTGACATAATCTGATTGGCCTGCTCTTTGATCACCTCCCCCTGAGTGGGGAGCAGCCTTACTAGGCCACAGAAGATGACAATGCAGCCACTCCTGATGGGATATGATAGACTAAGATCAGAAGGAAGGAGAGGAAGACCTCCCCTATCAGTGGACTTGGGGAGGTGCATGCGTGGAAAAGGGGGAGGGAAGGTGGGATTAGGAGGGGAGGATACAAAGTGAATAAAGTGTAATGAATAAAAATTAAAATCAAAATCAAAATAAACAAACAAAAAATATATCAACAAATATATTAAACTGAACAGTGTACATAGTATCTGTCACTATGATAACTGTGGTTATGGAGTAAAATAGTCAGAGGCTATATGTTAAAAAAAAGAAATACATCACTTTTTAAAATTTTACTTCAGTGATATCAAATAGAATAACATGCCACTTCTTAGTAAACTGAACATGTAAAAACAACCAAAGCTTGGTAGAGAGATTAACAACCTCTGTCCCATAGGAAAGCATCTTCCTGATTAAGTTCAAAGAACATGGAATCTGACTCATTTTGCAGGTAGTTCCCTTTATAGTGAAAGAACAGAGGTAGTTCTCCAAAAACCCAGTGCAAGGCAAGAACCAAACCAAAACAAGAAACCCATCTCAATGCCAAAATAAGGCCTGGTCGGGTTCTTTTCAGTGGCTGTGCCTGTTGGAGAGACACAGGAGTGAAGAAAGCCTGCACTCCTGACTCTTCACGAGTGCTCTGGATCTCTGTTTCCACTGAACCCGCTCAGCTGAGTCATTTCAGAAAACGGACAAGGGTTGTGAAAAGACAGATGACAAACTGTTCTTCTTAAATTCAGATTAGCAGGTTCTGTATATGACGGTGGGTGAGAAACCAGAGGTCTTCCCGTAGAAGACACGATTAGAAGGTCGAGAGGGTGATTCCACGGATTACAAGTTCTTCAAGTTGGAGTGGTCTCCACGGTTTCTTGGCCACATCTCTGTGGAATCTGTCGGCAGATCTGAGTCAGACAACAAGCGTGGCTTGGTGACCGCCTTCCGGGTCGCGTGTGCGCATTAGCCACGCGGTTAGCACCGAGTTACACTCACCGCGGGCATGGGAATGGCCACCTGGACCTCCGGACCTGGTCACAACTCAATTCTGGTGGCAGCTATGTCGCAAAAGTGTAGAAATGGTCATTGAAATTGAATCTTGCAGCGCTTTTGTAATATACTTTCAGAAACCCAAGTCTACACATACTGATTTTCAAGCTCCAGTTTTGCTACACACTAGGTTATCTCCAATTATCTCCAAGGGTGATTTAACAGTTTCACAAAATTAATCTTACTCCATTTTAATTTAACAAGGTTCACATCTGGAAAATGAATGCGGGATTTGTTGGTTGAAGTGAAAGTAGAGAGCAGCTGCGTCCATTAACTCTGCTCCTGTAACCTAAAGCTCTTTGCTTAATTTTGTTAAATTCATTAAGGATTTTGCTTTTAAGTTGGACCTTCTGCCTCGTTCCAATAGAGTGGCAAAATGCTATGGTCAAGTTGCAAACTATTTATGGAAGGGTAATTATAAATATGCAAAGGCTCTGCTGAACCCGGTAACAGGCAGAGGCAGGGGGCCTCCACACTGTGTGGTTAAGGAGATGGGCGACTTAGCCATCCTTCCCTTTAGCAGCATATTAGCTTCCCAGATGAGTTATCGAAGATGGAAATGATACCTCTGAAATACTGACAAGTTATCTTCATTTATCTTCATGTTAGTTGTTAATTATTTTTAAAAGACATATGTATTCTTTTAAGTGGCAGAGAAAATCTTTCAAAAAACAAGCATGAAATATGATTTCCAACAGTCAGTGCAGAAAACAAATCTTGCTTTAAGTATAGAAGAAAATAGTCAATAATTTCCTTCAATGTATTAATAAGGTGAGACATGAATTTCTAATTTATTTTTCTATTTTATAAGTCAGGCAAGACAAACCAATATCAAATGCCTACAATACTGGGGTTTTAGGCTTGCATACTGAGCAGAAAGTTACAAAATATCCTTTTTGCATTTGAAAAGCGTTTGAAGAATCAAGTGAGAGAAAAGGCTAGTGTATATGTAATGGCGTATTTTTAAATGTCAAATTTTTTTGACATTACTTTTGCAATAGTAATATAAAATGAAACAATTACTCCTGTGGATCATAACAGTACTGAAAAGCTTTTGGTAAGTCAGGAACTTATTCTGAACCTCTTTAATGAGAAAGGTGTAAATGAAGAAGAGCATCAAATCAGCAAAGAGGTAGGGACCAGATGTAAACATACCAACTCACTGAAGACAGGCTGTGGAGTGGACAGAAGAGAAGCATTTCAGGGGAATAAAACACAGCACAAATACACAAGGGAGTAGAACTTGAAGCAAGTAAGGGGAGCCACAGAAGTCAGGGAATGGCAGTGCCATCTGGGCAGTCACCAAGACAATCGGGTACAAATGAAGAGGCAGAGAATGCAGACAAGATGGTGGAGATACAGGTCAGTCAAGCACAGGTGAGTTCAAGATTCTTTCTTTTAAAAAAAAAATTCATGGGAGAAAAAACAAAACAAAACAAATGCATTGGAGAACATTAACCAAAAGTGCAGTAGAAGGACAAACTACCACACTTACAGTAAAAGAAGCAAAGTATGACAAAGAGCAACCAGCAACAGTTCTTTGCTATCTCTTGAAATAGGAAACTATTCCAGCACACATATGTGCATATCATTTCTATGTGCAGTTTGTGAGACAAATACGACATACAGTGCTGACATCACTTAGCTGCAAAGAAAACAAAGCCATAAGAAGATGAAAAGTCACACAATTGCACATAACTTCTCAGTCCCTTTTGAACTCACAAATAAAAAGAAAATGAGACAAAAAATGGTGACATATATGTAATGTACCAAAAAGCACTGCATGTATATTTTCTTGCTATTTAAGTGTTTAAAAGATATTTAAAGAGATTCAGCCACGCACAAGCCAGTGTGTAAATGCCGTGGCCAGAGCAAGCATGGCAAACAGTGCCAACAGCTCCCCCAGTGCCACAAAGACCTGAGCATCTGCACGCCCTTCTCAAATCCTCATTTGCTTGAAAAACAAGAGATGAAGGAAAATCACAGCATTGTTTCAAACAGCAACAAAAGTGCATTATTCTTTGCTATACAAACGTGAATTATAGGTTGACAGGGAAAGATAGATTTTACCCCAAAGTAAAGTTTCTGCTCTATTTGTTATTCTCATCCATAAAAATTTCCAAATAAGGACTTCACAGTACAGCTGTCATAGTTCAAAAAGATGTAATCAAACCAGGTGTTGACTGCAGAAAAGGAAAGTGGGTAGGAGGGGGACAGACCTGCTTCATCTTTCCCTGGTGTGATCCTTTAAGAAAGAGATGCAGTCATTTTCACAACTCATTACAAAACCTGGTGGCTTTTACGTGTCTCAACACATGCTCCATTTAAATGAAAGCATTGTGATTATTATAATTAAGCTCCTACCTGAAACTTTAGCATGTGCTGAAATGAACGGCACCTCTTACTCTTTGCGGTCACCAACCCAGTGCTGATCCAGGCCTTTGGGCATATTGGCATAACATGGAAACCCACCCAGCAAAGGCACAGAGCCGAAGGAGCTTCTGAGCATGTGCCTCCTCCTTCATTTGGACTTCTTGTTCCAACAGGGAGAAATCGAAAAGAACACAGAGCACAGAAGACATAAATTTGATGGCATCTTTCTACCTTCAGTACACACAGAGCATGACAGTGAACACCGAGCTTGTGTGACAAAAGGCCAGGGGAAACCGTGGTGACATTTTGACATTTTCATATAGACTATACGCTATGGTTTACCTTTTTTACACTATAGAAATTTTGTATGTCTACAAAAAGCAAAACTATTCCTAAAATATGAATGGGCTGATTTTAATTGAAACAAACAAAAAAGAAAAAAGAAAAAATCAAAAGGAAATAAATGCCATCAGACTGGACCAAAGAACTGAAGCATCTAGGGTAGAAAATTTGTCAGCACATTATGACTTAAAGGTAGATGTGACAAATTATATTTTCAGCAGTCATCAGTTAAAAAAAAAAACTACTAGGGCAGGCTAATAGTGGTTTTAAAATCAGTGCTTCAATAAAAAAATAGTAATAAAAATTAAAAAATTAAAAAAATAAAACCAGTGCTCCAAAGGAACCTAACAGTATATTTCATTTTACCAAATAAGAGCAAAATAACAGTGTCCCAACTTGGTAAATGCAGAGGAAGTTGTTTTAAATGATATCAAAGCATAACATCTCTATATTTTCAATTGAAACTTCACTATCAAAAAGCATTGCATTTTTATTATCAGTTTTACAATCAAAAAATCTATAGAGATTTTAAATTTGCTTTGTTGTCAGTTTTTTTTATTATTTTTTATTTATTTTATTTATTTATTTATTTTGGTTCTGTTGTTCTCCTTGTGGAAGTCTAAAATTTTTGAATTGAAATTCCCAGTTTTTAAAGTATCATCAGTGTTCACACTTCAAAAGCTGTCCTGCGAGTGGTTCCCGTCCCCAGGGAAAGGCCCCAGGCGGCATGATCTCCCGCTAACCCGGCAGGTCTGTGTACCCCCTTTGAACATACCGGTGGTAAGTGACCACGCCCCACAAGCGCATGCCTGCTGCAACTCATGTTTCACTTTCCAAATACGCTGCTTTAAAACAGAGCAGGCTGCACTTTTGATAACATCTGCTACAACAAATAACAAAAAAGGAGTGCGAAGTCTGATGAATGTTTAAACAGAACAGTTTTTATGGATCAGCTAAATCTTTTCTGCTTTTTAATTAAAAGTAAAGAAAATGGAACTTAATTATCCTGTAAAGATTAGCTTGTGGGCATCTTCCTGTAAATTACTTCTAATTGAAAGCAAATTGTCAAGTGACATTCAAAGTACTGTCCTTTAAAGCACAGCTGTTCCTCTGCTGATTTCAGTGCAACTCCGTGTTTTCTTGTTACAATACGGCATATTTGAATATTTTAACAATTTCCCTGGTTTTGTATAGATTTCCATTTAACATATCTTAATCACATTTCTTGGTGTAAAAAAAGTTAGATTAGCATCCTTCGGTGTTTGTCAGCCTCACGAACGGGCCCATCCTGAGTACTTTCCACTGTATTCTACTTGTCTGCCTAAAGCACACTGATCTGGGCACAGCAGTCTAGGAAACAGGTAGGTGACACCAGGTTGTTGTCAAAACCCATTGCTTCATGAAGCCTTGTATATTCAAGCCACACTTTGCTAATGGTTTACAAGATATAAAAGTTCAAGTCAATTAAAACCAACAACTACAAATGGGCACTTCCTCAAAATTAAGGATTAAAAATGCTAATTTAATTATTATTATTATTATTACTATTATTATTATTATTATTATTATTATTATTATTAAAGCACTAGGCTGGAAGGGTGGCTCTGCGTTAATGAACACTTTCTGCTCTTCTGGAGAACCTGGGTTCAGTTCTCAGCATCCACACGGTAGTTCAAAAGCATCTGCAACTCCTGTTCCGGTGCATCGACGCCCCCACCTGGCCTTGCCAGGCATTGCAAACATGCGTGTGGCTCACAGACGAACATTTAGACCTAAGACCCATCCACATGAATTGATAAAAATTAGAAACAAGAGCAAAAACATCGCCTCTGTAGAGGGTTTATTTCAGTTGATATTAACTGCTTTCAAGTGGCAGAGGAAGGGATGCTATGCTACACAGGGCACCAAAGAGCTTCTAAGGAAGGTGGCCTCTAAGCAAACCTGGGGTGAACCTGAGGAGAGAAAGACACAAACATGACACTATAGGATAACACCATATAGAATCCTTCCAGAAAATACGGAAAGACTCCAGAAAAACGGAGTGTGGGTATTTTTTTTTTTTCCATTCTAGAAATTGGTATGGGAAAGAGCAAAGAAAGGAAGGTAAAGGCAATGAACAGATGCTTAAAGCTTTCTACTTTTCCTCAAGACAGTCACATGATTCAACACACAAACCCAAAATCACTTTTGCTTGTCCAGATAAGTAAATTGTATTATCAACCTCTGCATTTAGGTCAGACCCTTTGACTTATTTTTAGAGAGAAATGTATAAATGCTGTTCTCTATAGTGAATAGTATGTGTTTTGCTCTCGGTCTAATTGACTGGCATAAATACATACATAGACACACAGATAAAGTTTAAATTGCATTCTGTTTTATTCAGTAAACACAGGGACATTCTACAGCAAAAGAACTCTTTTTCCCCTTTTTTTTTTTTTTAGGAAGGCTTAGTGCCCAACTTCCCAATTTGTGCTATGTAGTGTGATGTTTTAATTTATTATTTTAATTTTGAGTTTATAATATAATTACATCTCTTTCTTCCTTCAATCCCGCCTATATATCTTCCCCTGCTCTTTTTCAAATTCACAGCCCCTTTTTATACTATCATTGCACATAGATATTCCTAAGTATAAACTTTCAGTACTTATAATGTTATTGCATGTATGTTTTAAGGACTGACAATTTGGCACCTGAACACCTGGGATGTTCACTTCTCCCAGCTTCTTCAGCTGCCTACAGTTCCTTGTACAGAGTTGAGACTTCATAGGTTTTCCCCATCTTTTTAGAATCCATGTCCATTGGCGTCAACCTTGTTCAGCTCATGTTTGAGCATTCATGTTGGTGAGACTCTATAGGTGTAGTTTGATATAACTAAGAGACACCAACTCAGAGCACTCCAGACTTTCTATTTCTTGGAGTCTGTCCACCCCTCTTTCTCAACATTTCCTAGCTTCAGATTCAGGAGTGTTTTGCAGATGTATTCATTAGGAGCGGGCTCCATGGTTCTGCATTGTGGTTGCCTATGGTTTCTCTAGTGGTCACCATCTGCTGCAGACAGGCTATTACCTCTCCGACACTGAAGCTTGTTCTTCATGGCAAGATTAAGGGAGACTGAGCCAGGTATTGTTATGCATGCCTTTAATCCCAGCACTCGGAAGGCAGAGGCAGATAGGACTACAGAGCAAGTTCCAGGACAGCCACAGCTACATAACAGAGATACCACGTCTCAAAAAAAAAAAAAAAAAAAAAAAGACAAGACGGCGACTTTCTAAGAAAGGGAAACCGGAAGCATAAGTTGGAGTCTTATTCTTTTTGTTCTGCTCAAGCAACATGCTAAGGCATAGCCAATTGATGAGACAGTAAAAGTAAAAGAAGCACCACAAAAAGAAGATCTTGTAGATTTTACCTCGGTTTTCTTTAAATAAAAACAACAACAACAACAACAAATACATAAATAAGCATTACATGAACTTGATTTTTAAACTACAGACACACATTTCCCTAGTGATGAGATTAGGTTACCTCCTGTGTTGCCAGTGTCATAAATACAAGACAGGAACAAGACAGGAGCCTACCCACAGAGGGCCTATGAAAGACTCTACCCAGCAGGTAGACCCAGACGCTGAGACTCATAGACAAACCTTGTGGAGAGTCCAGGGAATCTTATAAAAGAAAGCCAAAATAGAAAGACCTGGAGGGGACAGGAGCTCCACAAGGAGCCCAACAGAGCCAAAACATCTGGGATCTGGGGTCCTACAGGGACTGTTGAGTCAACCTAGGAGGAAAGAACTTAGACCCTCTGCTCAGATGTAGCCTTTGGGCAGCTCAGTCTCCATGGGGTTCCCTAGAAAGAGGAGCAGGGGCAGTCACTGGCATGAACTCAGTTGCCTGTTCTTTGATCAATTCTCTCTGAGGAGGTGGCCTTCCTAGGCCACAGAGAAAGAGCATCCAGACAATCCTGATAAGACTTGATAGGCTAGGGTCAAATAGTAAGGGAGGAGAAACTCCCCTATCCGTGGACTAGGGGAGGGGCATAAGGGGAAAAAGAGGAAGGGAGAGTGGGACTGGGAGGAAATGAGGGGCTACAGCCAGGATACAAAGTGAATATATTGTTAATAATAATAATAATAATAATAATAATAATGAGAAGAAGAAGAAGAAGAAGAAGAGGAAGAAGAATGTACTAAAAGGTCCCTGTTAATATTAGAAAGTATCATTCATAATGTCATTATCTAGAAATGCATACTTTAACTCATATAATGAAAGAAAGAAAAAAGTTCATAAGGTGTTTCAAGGTTGGTCAAATGAAGCTTCTATTACAGGTACGGAATTAAAATGTTATACTCTCTAAGTAACATTGACATCATCCAGGAACATGGAAAGTCATTACAACACTATTCTATATCTGAAGTTTAATCTGATGTTTGATGTACAAAGTTTAAGAGATGAAGTACTCCTTAGATGTGACAAAATATTGTCCTAATCATTCTTTCTCATTTCCTAATACAAACACATGAGGCCTTGGTAGAGCAGTACTTCCTGAGACAGAATCCTCAAGTGTGTGTGTGTGTGTGTGTGTGTGTGTGTGTGTGTGTGTGTATCTGAGGATGAAACTTAAGAACATGATATTCTACAACTTTATACCAAGATTGTGAATCTTTTAGTCTTCAATTTTAGTTTAGGAACCTTCATTTATAAAATATTCCCAAGGTATGGTGAACAGGAAAATGACAATACTTTTAGTTTAAAAAATTATCTGCTAATTGAATAACAAAATGTTGTTTTTAACATAAAATGGAACACTTTTATTCAAAGGAGGAATTGGCCACATACCTTTACAACAGTTTTGAATATATCTAATAAAGAAGAAAAATATTTGGTTCAGAAGAAAAAAAAAGCTATATATTTCTATGAACTATCTAGGATTTCATTTTTCACGTTTGTGATGTTCTGTACAAGCCAAGTTGAACCACCGTAACGGATACAACTTCCTGGCAGTTATGATCCTGCTGAAAGATTTCCAAGAAAAGGCCTTCAAGACCCCAGTTGAATTTGAAACTCAATATCCAAAAAACTCAAATGAGTATTATAATCTGAAACGCAAGCAAACATACTAATCTCTAGATTTAGGTAAACATGATTCAACTTTAGTTCTCTAAAAAGCAACAATAATTGGACTGTAATACAGGTGAAAATAGTAAAATAAAGGTAACCATGTTTTCCTCTCTTCAGTACCCATAAGAAATTGGACTTCTTGGACATGCTTTCTCTCTCCCGCGCCCCTGAGAAAGCTATTCTCCCCTTGCTTCCCACCAGTAATCTTCCATTTTGTTCAATTATCAACTCAAGATTCAAGTCAATATGTAGCCTGTTGCCTTCTTCCTGAAGTACTCATTCTCTTTAATTATATAACCATTTCCTCTGTGATTTTCTTCAAGGCTCAACTACTAGAGGAAAAAAGAAAAAGAAACAAGAAAAGAAAAGCTTAGTGTGGACTCTTAAAATTTCTTCTTGCCCCTAGAGTTCCCAGGGTAAATTTTTAATATAACTTCCAGGGTTTTTTTTTTCACCTCTAGATCCAACTGTGACCCATAAAATCATCATTATGCAACAGAATTGTTTCAGTACAGTACCAGAAGTTATTATTTGACCCTGTTGCTCCTGTTCAGTCTTAGACAGTAGTCTCTATTTCTTCCTGTTGTATTTTGACATCCCAAATCTTTCTCTTCCCAGATTCATCTCTGCTTAAAACATGACGTACATGAAAACTATATTTCTGCCCTTTTACCTTAAGCTGATTTTAAAAATGCTTCTATAATGTTCTCTTATTTCAAAGCTCAAGCATGCTGCTGTTGGTAGGCCACACTGTTCTGCTGGAAGCTCTCTCATCTTAAGGAGCCAACCATGACTCCCCTGGGCATGCAGCCCTCATCCCTAAAAGACTTACTTTTCTGAAGATGCTGGAATTGATAAACTCCAGAATTTCAAAGGAGAAGTTTTTCTAAAAAACCAATGTCAAATCTGTATTTTCTTTCTTCTTCTCTTTCTCCACTTTCATCTCGAAGAATGTAATGCCTCTTCCGCATTAATCCCCTCATGTAAACAGCATCCTTTAAGAGACATCTAAAGGAATCAGATGATGCCATGCCCTGTTAGTCACTGCACTGTACACTACAAAATTGGATCTTATCCAAATGCCTTACACTAGACTCTTTAAACAAATGTCAGCAAATCAGATGAGGAACCACAGAGCAGAAGTGAAAAAATTAAGAAAATCATGGAAAATTTTGGAAATATTTCTCTTTATAAGCAGATAAAATAATGTGAACATGCATACTCATATATGTATGTATATGTGTATATGTATACACATATATGATGTGTATATATATATATATATATATATATATAATGTGAAATGATTAGCAGTGTGGTTTAGTACATATATTTAAGATCTGTAGAATCATTATATAACAGATAAGGACTTCTATTTCCTCTATACCTTCAATACTACAGCTAAACATTGTATGCAATGAACTTTTAAACAGAGAATGATGAAAAGAGGTTTAACTATCTTGCATTCATTATGTTCTTTAAAAAAATGAGCAAAAACTATTCATTGAGAATTTCAGAAAATCCAGTGGTTCTGGATAAACATCAGTTAAGTTCAATTAATCAAAATTCCTCATGCTGCATTCCACATTCTCCCTGGAACTGAGCAAGCTAATACCAAAGAGCAGATGCGTTTTATTGCCACGTTCTTTGTCACCGGTTTGCACACAGTTACAGATGACATTACTCAGGCTCTCTGAATGGAATGAAAGTTGAGGAACTGAAGTCCAGGTCATTCCTCTGAAAAGGAATGTCTTTGAGCTATTTTTCTTTCTTATAGTATTGCATTTTCATGTGGATCCAACTATGTGTAAATAAAAGTCACAATAGCACAATGACTGACTTACTCTCATTTCTGATTTCTGGCATTAAATAATCAGTTCACATTAGCGCAGTCAGAGACTTTGCATGTCTACCACACAATAGCCCAATGTGCAGTTGGGCAATTTAAACCCAAGCCCCTTGGGCTCATTTATCATCTTTTTCCATAACCCTATAACAGTTCTTTGGAATTGAGAAAGAAGATAAATGGATCCCTGAGAAACAAATATTTACAAACCTTTTGAAAATGCCTTTTATGCAGAAAGGAAATATTCCATTATCTCTGCTGATCACAGGAGAGAAGGAAATATTCCATTATCTCCGCTGACCACAGGAGAGCTCACAACCCAGGGTCAAGTGATGTGTGTTCGATCTCATAATCATTTAGAAGAAAAATCACACAATTTGATATTTCAAACCTATAAATGAAATTCTGAATCCTAGTTATCTTTTTACCTATCTACTGCAAAGGGAGATGTTAACTTGCTGTTTTCAAATGAATTATCTGAAACGTGAATTTTCTACTGATTTCTCTATTGGCTCACTATTGTTGCTCCTGCTCCAACACACACTGCCCTTAAAAAATAGACACAAGGTAAGTACACAAATTTGGATGTTGTTTTTGCATCTTTAGCTTCAAAGACACAGCACTAAACTGGCAACACAATTCTCTTCTGTAGACTAAGAATTGCTTCTTCTTTTAAATACAAAATAAATGTTTGGAAAAACTGAAGAAAATAAACAATAACCTGGAGTTTTCTACTTACTTTGACACCAAAGAAAAGGCCGCAGACAAACAAGTAATGAAACAAACAAACTAGCAATAATTATGAATATGAGGAAAGTCTGGAGAAGTCAGAGGACCACTATTTGATTCCTGAAAAACGTAGTTCAGATCCTAAAATCCTAAATTTTGGCTTCTCATGTAAATGTCTTCATAAAATAAAATAATATATAACAATGTAAAATATGGGATTTCAATATTGTGTTAATAGAAATGATACTTCCTTAATACTACCTTTGCAATATGTTACTGTTTTCTTGTACTTTACTATGTAATAACGTATCTGTCCACACAGACTATTATGTGACCTGGGAGGATCTCACAGATCTAACCAGCTGCATAATGAAAGAGCAGCTACAACTTGATCCCACATCAATTGATCCTGCACCTGTATTTTAAATATTAATCACTCAAGCAAGGAGATTCTCAATGCCTTCATAATTACAGAAGGTTAATGAATGTTGTTCCATTAAGATAATTTATTGGAGTAGCCTAGGACTTACATACAACCATTAGAATGTTGTTCTTTTATATTTGGGTTTTTTTTGTTATTATCCCTAATTCGCTAAAATATAACTAAAGGATTCAATATATTTCTTCAAAAAAAGTCAGTGGTAAAGACCATTTGACAGTGTCTCCTAATTTGAGATTTAAACAGCTGAATAAAGTGGAGAAGGCATAAAACTAAAGTAGCAAGAAAACATAGTGGAGTGAAAATTGCTCAACTACCCTAGGCCCTGGCTGTGCCATGTCTCTGAATGAAGCAGGGGTATGTGACATTTTGTTGTGTGGGTCACTATTCGTTAAGTATGCCATTCACTCTTTCCTATGCCTGCTACATACCAATAAGCACTATAACCTTTAGTCATCATATTTGAAACAGAACCTCTTGGTGACAAGTGTAACAGAACACACTGAACTGGGCCCTGGATTTTTTACATAGTTTGTATTGAATATTTATTTTTTATATTAAGGTTTTGGAGCCAACTTACTAACTTCACATAATAAAAGCAAGGTAATTTGGACTAACCAACACTCAGCTAAGCTTCATAAGCTATGAAAAGGCAAGGCTGCTGTTGACACCAATGTCTGGGAAGTCTATGTTCCATATAGGCTATTAATGCATAAGAGCTAAATTAGATGTTTGAAATTCAAAGAATGGTTACATTTTGATAAAACATGTTCTATACAATGTACATAAATATTTTGTGAAAATTCTTCTCTGCTGCTTTTCAAATGAGTCGAGTACTTAACATGACACAGCTTGTCAATCAAAACCCCCAGATTTATTACTCCTTTTGCTCTTCAAGAAAAGCCCTCTGTCATGCTTTCCTGGCATTTCACTCTAGCACTTTATCTGCATCTAGTTTCTGTAGAGCAGAAGCTACTTCAGGGTGGAAATGATGGGCCACATGATGGACCAGCTCTGCGTTTCATCACACTTAGGGGGAGGCATTTCCTTCTGTGTGCATGACTCCATTTTAGTCACTGCTGGGTCCCTCCTTTTAGCAATATCTACTCCACAGTAAATTGGAGGAACAAAAAGTAAATTTTCCAAGCTAGTAGGGGCTCTGTCTATTGTACTGTAAACCAAAACAATGTTTCTGAAATGTGATTAACTCTACCTGTCCTACATTAAGAATGGGTTATGCTGATGCATATTATAGGAAAAAGAAGCCTAATACATATGAAATATCTAACAGGTTCCCTAGCACTAGGAGGGTTCACAACAAGTTTTTTGGTTTTCTAGAAGCAGTATGTAGCATTCATATGTATTTGCTTTAGGTACTTATCACTGATGTCTATATATACTGACCAAAAGAGACAATACTTGTTCTGTTCTCCTTGTATTAATCTGAAACACACTTATAACAAAATATGTAAACAATTAAATATATGATACAAAAATATTTACTACCTGTCTATTTATTAATTGTGAGTTTGGAAGCAATAATCTAAGCTTTTGTTAATTCGGAGTGCAGGATATCTACACAACAAAGTTTAAATATTAAAGCCAGAGGAAAGAGGGATAGATATGTAATTCAGTGGTAGAGTACTTACCTAGAGTATTCAAGTTCCTGTTTTCAAACCCCAATGCCACACAAACAAAAAGTAGTTAAAGAAAAATAATAATAAATAGTTGGAAATATGTATGTTATCACAATAATTAAATTTAATAAATCCAATATTCCATTAAGTGACAGAATCACTCTTGGAGACTTAGAAACATATGTAAATGTTTTGACACACAAAGCATTCTGGATTATTGTAATATTATTACAGGACATTATTACAGGACTCCTCAGTTATAGCAATCTCAATTATAACCTAAAGAAGGGATGCCAATTAGACCTGCTTTTCGACTCCATGCCCCCTGTGCTTGGACAAATTAGGCAGCACTGGAGCCGATCTACATATCTGAGAGATATGAACTCATCAGCTCTCAGATTGTCTAGCACAGAGAGAGAATAAGCTTCCCTGAGTGGAGGAGACAATGCTACTGCATATAAAACTAGTCCTGCCCCACACCCTAGATGGATTATGTGAGAAGTCACAGACATTCTTTTTGAAAAGAACAACCTCAATAAGTTAGATAGATCAGCACAGAGAATCATGGTACAAATATATGCCTTCAGAAGAGTGAAACAACCGTATGTTGACAAAAGAGACACAGAGAACCAAGATGTAAGATGGGGCAGGGGCAAGTTCTTGATTATATAAAAGACTACTTGTTAAGATGTCATTAATGTTTAATAACATAATTATTTTTTGAGCCTCAAAAATTTGTCAGCAGCATTAACTGATTCAATGGTATAGTGAGCAATCTTAGTTTGTGACATCCAAGTGAATTTATTAGTAAAACAAAAACGTTAACGTATGTTTTTTTATCAGTAAGATGCATATAATAAGTTAACATTATAATATTTACTATGAAAATAACATTAGCATCTATACTTTAGGTTACCCCATAACAGAATGATCTTAGATCTGTGGGATCATTGTCACCCTTGATCTAATTTTCTTATTGCTGTTTAAAGTGATCATTTCTTTTAAATCACAAAACAAAACATCATACACATAAAGTTGTAAAATGAAATATGGTATGTAAAATGTTAGCTTGTTTCTTCAAGTAGATAGTACAAGCTTGTGCAAGCTTGTACAGATAGTCTATATTGTGGAAAGTTTGCCTGTTGATAAAGAACAAGACCTCATGTCCAGTCTCTCTCTCTAGCTCCATCTCTCCTTGTCATGCTAGATCATGTTATATGCATGTGTCATGTACAAATGAAGCTCCTAGGCAATGTGAACCTGAAGTTTAGACGATGTGAAATCCTTTTAACTGAGAAAATGCACAATTATAAGGTGTGTGTGGAAGTGCATTTTATACTTAAAAATTCATTTAACTTGGATGTCAAGATTATGGAAATTATATTCATAGAATAGTTACTCATACCAAGGGCCAAACAATGCTTGTGGCCACCAAGAAGTATGGTAGGAGAGCCTTAAAGGACATAGCAGTTTTCTTCAACTGTGATTTTAAAACTTCACAACTTTGTATGTGTTAAACAATGTGAGCGCTTCAGCTGCCCTTGAGGCATTAGAAGGAGCCTAGATTAGTGAGAGAGAGCCTCAGCAGTTGAGCGTATATAGTTTCCAGGAAAGCTGTTGCTGAAAAACAACAACTAAGAAGAGGGTAGAGGGGTGTCACTCAAATTATATAACCTAACATACTCAAAGCATCCTGGAACCATCTAAACTAAGAAAGCCTCCAGGAAACCACCACCTGTATTACCCCCTATCTCCTCAATCCTTACCTTCCTCCTCCTTCCCAGACACTTTCTCTAGGCATAGTTCCCACAGGAGGTAGTGTTGTTCTGTTCTTCTAGGAAGGGTATCTGTTCTATGCTGAGCAGCAAATACCTTGCTCAGATTTGTCCTCAGTGGCTAAAACTCCGATCCAGAACATACTTCATTGTTTCTTTGGGACTCCAAATAAGAAAACAAATTTCCTTTCCTCCTGACATCATCCAATGTATGACTAGTCCTTTTATAAGAAACACAGGATTCTCTTTTTCTTTTAATAAATATTCCCAATTCCTTCCACTTCTGCCTGTCTGATAGCCTGCCTGTCCTCAGACATATTTGTATATTGAATACAGTACTCAAGATGTAATTGGCCGTAACTATTGTGTAACATTGCAGACTCAGACTTAATTTTAATTTCCAAAGAACACTCCCAGTCTGTAGAAACTCCCCTGACATTTCCCTGCAATTGTTTATAAGTTTCACATTTTCCCATCCTGTGGTATTTATTTAATTGGCACTATAAAGCAAAAATAAAGCATTAAATAATTGTGGTGGTTTGAATAAGAATTACCCCATAGACTACTATGTTTGAATACTGGGTTCCAGTTTATAGAGTTATTTGGGAAGGATTAGGAAGTATGTCTTCATTGGAGGAGGCAGGTTTTTTTGGTTTCAAAAGACTGAAGCCATTCCCAGGGTACTCTCTGCCTCTTGCTTGGAGAACAAGATGTGAATTCTCAGGTGCTCCTCCTGCCATGCCCTTGCTCTGCAATAATAGACTCTAACTCTATGAAACTGTAACCCCAACTCAATGCTTTTTTTATAAGTTGCCTTGGCCATAGTTTTTATCGCAGCAATGGAGAAATAACTAAGATAAAGCCGAGCATGGTGGTGCATGCCAGTAATCCCAGCAGGAAACTCTCTGTTGCTTGAGGCCAGCCTGGTCTACAAAGTTAGTTAGTTCTGGACAGAAAAATCCTATCTCAGGAAGGAAGGAAGGAAGTCTGGAAGTCAGGAAGGAAGGAAGGAAAGAAGTTGGCACCAAGCCAGGCAGTAGTGGTGCACACCTTTGATCCCAGCACTCAGGAGGCAGAGGCAAGCACATCTCTGTGAGTTCGAGGCCAGCCTCGTCTACAGAGTTAGTTCCAGAACAGCAAAAGATAAACACAGAGAAACCCAGTCTCAATAAAAACAAAATAGCAAAACAAACAAACCAAAAGTGACGTTGACACCAGAAATTAGATTATTGCAATGACAGACTTGACCACATGGGTTTGTTTTGTTTTGATTTTGTTTTTTTGTTGCTGTCTTTTAAGAATATGCAAGAGTTTGGTATTTTTCACCAAAAATGTGGTCGAATGCTATAAGCAAATATAATATATAATGGAGCATCCTTGTAGGAGCTTGGAAGACAGCAGTGCAAGGTACACTATGCAGGCTGATCTCAAGGGGTTTCAGGGAGGAACAACATCAGCAACTGTGATAGTTTGTCAAAGAACGTGGCTGCTTCCCTAACTTGTCCTACAAAGTTGCCCGAGGCTAAGTTCAAAAGTAATGGACTAATTCCTTTAATGAAGGAGATATCAAGAAAGCCTAATATTTACTCTGTGGCATGATTATTAATGATCACTCTTATGCAGATCTACAATGAAAAATAACAATTGGAGCAGAAAGAAATTCAAATGTGTAGTTTAAACAGAAAAGAGAGAGAGAAGCAGAGAATTTAATGTTGGAGCCCAGGCTTGTGCTGAAAGAGATAAGAAAATTAAGGAGAGGCTTGATCTTGATAGAGTAAAGAAAGGCTGCTCTCACGGTGAGACAGAACCCAGCTATATCGGAAACTTGTAAAGAGGAAATGTTGAAGAAATTTTCTGCTCCTAGACAGCAACAAACAAAAGCCCTGCAAACGTGATTCAAGATTCCAGGCTCCACTCTAAGCTGGCAGCACAAGCCAGCAGTATTGTCCACATGCTGCTGGCTTTAGGGTCATGACAGATACATGAGTAAAGGGCTGCGAAATCTTAGAAGGAACTACTGAGACCAGGCATGGTGCAGGGGAAATCCCTGCATGGAGGCCATGAGAGGCCAGGACACCAAGCTGTAAGAGTAAAGTGTGGATCACATTGAAGGCCCCAAGATGGTAGTGGTCACAGAGCCATGGCATAGCTGCCAAGGAGAGATGCATGCAGGGAGTGGATCCAACCCAAGGGAGAGTAGTATGTTGCATGCAGCAAAACTGTGAAGAAAAAGCAACTCTTCGTCATGAGACAAAGAGCTACAAGATTTGCTAGGTTTCCACATTACTTTAGTACAGTATTTCTTCAGTATGGCCCAATTCACCATCTTTGGAATGCTAACTGTATTCTATGTGATTGCCTGTTGGAAGCATATGATGTGCCTTTTGATTTTACAGGAGACTACAATTAAGAGATTACCTTGAATCTCAGAAGAGACTCCAGCCTTTGGATTTTCAACAATGTTGAGATTGAACAACTGTGCTGACTTTTAACTTGGGATAAGTACATTTTGCATTATGATATGGCCACAAGCTTATGGGAGATGTTCATAGGACCATATGTCTGAATATTTAGTCCTCAGTTTGTGAAACTACTTGGGAATAATTTACTAAAATGTACCCAGAGACGTGTTACTTTGCATTACTGATTTTAGCCAGAAAAATAAACAAGAGTTTAAACAAATGAGTATAAAAATAGATGTTTCTCTACAAAATGTAATCAAACCAATGCATCAGACAAAGAAAGCAAGTCTTATTCATTATTATTTTTTAGTTTGTTTTAGGAGGACTTTTTAGGGGCAAGGGAGTAGCATTAGTCTCAAGCAAACATAACCTATAAAGCTTGCCTTCTTTGTGGTTCTTTAGCTGTTATGGCTTATTTATTTATCTTATATTCCTTTGAGTAGGCACACAAAGAAAATGATAGTAATATCTTAGAGTTCAGCATGATGGTATTTCATTAAAGATCATCTTGAGTGAGGTAACTCAGATGCAGAAAGACACACATGGTATATACTCACTCATAAGTGGATATTAGACATATAATACAGGACAAACATACTAAAATCTATAGTCTCAAAGAATCTAAACAACAAGGAGAACCCTAGGGAAGATGTTTAATCCTCATTCAGAAGGACGAACAAGATAGACATCAGAAGTAGAAGACAGGGAACAGGTCAGGAGTCTTCCACGGAGGGCCTCTGAAAGACTATAGCCAGCAGGGGATAGAAGCAGATGCTGAGACTCATAGCCAAACTTGGGGCAGAGTGCAGGGAATCTTATGGAAGAAAGTAGAGATAGAAAGACCTGGAGGGGATAGAAGCTTCAAAAGGAGACCAATAGAGCCAAAAACCTGAGCCCTAGAGGCCTTACTGTGCAGAGGACCTAAATCCCTTGCTCAGACAAAGCCCATAGGCTGCTCAGTTTCCAAGTGGGTTGCCTAGTAAGGGGATCAGGGGCTGTCTCTGACATGAACTCAGTGACAGGCTCTTTGATCACCTCCCCCTGGGGGTGGGGGCGGGTGCAGCTGTGCAAGGCCACAGAAGAAGATAATGCAGGCAGCCTTGATGAGATCTGATAGGCTGGGGTCAGATGAAAGGGGAGGAGGACCCCCACCCCATCAGTGGACTAAGGGAGAGGCATAGGAGGAGAAAAGGGAGGCTGGGTGGGACTGGGAAGAGACCAGGAAGGGTGCTACAGTGGGGATACAAAGTGAGTAAAATATAATAAATATTAAATAAATAAAAAATAGAAAATCGTGGTAGTGCATATTATTTAAAGAGAAATTAAAGTGAATTTAATGTATTTCCAATCCTTAATTTTTCAATTATACAATGAGTACTCCAATACTAGTGAGGATGTTCATTAATAAAAATTCCAAAGTAATCGCTTAATTTTACACTATTAATTAAGAGAAAAGAAAATAAATGTGTGTATATATACATACATGAACATATTAGACTATATCAACTTTATAAGGTATTTATATATTTGCATTATATAAGTAAAATATAATTTTAGTACAAATATTACTAAAATATATACAGTCACATTATTACACTGCAATAACAATAACTGTATTACTAATAATACATCAATAACATAATATCAATAATGCTACATAACGTATAATACAATAATGCTTTATTTTTGAAAAAAATATCTACTATAATATGAACAAATTATTACAATTTTCATGATTACATTTGTTGAAAATGTTCATATAGATCCCTTTTGAATATCTATGAAGATATCATGTGCATAAATAACACGTCTGAATGATCAAGCAACTGGACTAGTTTCTGCAGAGCAATGATCATTTTCAAAAGAATTGTTTCTCTTCTAGAATAGGGAGTCTAGTCTATAAGGCTGTGTTTTGTATCCTTTTAATAACTAAATGATACCCAAACCCAATACCATTTCTGACACAGTTTGTTCACACAGTCCCCTGGCGTTGCTCCCCTTCCTCTTAATCATCCATAATGTAACCTTCTTCATCTTGGATTTTGAAGGATTGTGTGGATGATGGGGCTTCCTGAGAAAAAATTGCAACTCACCTATAACAGAGTTTCCTATCAGTTTTTAAGGAGTTGTATTTGCTTTCTAGCTCTTCACAAACACCAGTAAGCTTGAAAAACTGTTCTAAGTCACAACAGACTGTCATGTTACAACTTGAGGATAACCAGAGTGCTTCTTCTCTGTCACGTTCACCTGTGTGATTGTGTAACAGGCCAATGTGAGATGGCTGCACACTGACTCTGCTCACGTCTCACAGCCTGCTGTTCATGGTTAGGGCGCTCAGTCCCATCAGCGCAGAGACAGTACTATCCCTCTGCAGCGTTTAACTCGGTGCACCACAAGCGAGGTCAGGTATGGGGGATGACCACAACACATTTGATAATAAAACAAACAAGACTGTAGCAAACAGAGTATTAATCAGAAGTCCTCATCCCATCAATATGTCCACATGAATATGTGTCCAAAACTACTAAGAAAAATTAAATGGTTTATTGGTCTGAGAGTCAGCTACATTCTGCGGAGCAGCCTTACCAGGCCACAGACGATGACAATGCAGCCACTCCTGATGTGATGTGATAGACTAAGATCAGAAGGAAGGAGAAGAGGACTTCCCCTATCAGTGGACTTGGGGAGGGGCATGTGTGAAGAAGGGGGAGAGAGGGTGGGATCGGGAGGGGAGGAGGGAGGGGCTTATGAGGGAATACAAAGTGAATAAAGTGTAATTAATAAAAAAATAAAGAATTAAATAAAAAAGAAAACTATTCTAAATGACAAAGTTTATTAATTTAACTAAAAATAAACAATTGAAAGAAAAAAGAATGTTAAAACACCTTTTCTTTTCTTTTTTTCTTTTCTTTTTTATAATCTGAAGTTTTTCTATTTCACTGGAGAACTTTGCCTTCTCTCATAGAAGGCGCCACCACCCACGCTTGGTCCAGGGCCTCCTAGGTAAACTTCCTTTGTGAACACCGTACCCCTAAAGGCAGCGTTGTGTCCACTTCTACTTGTGCTTCTTTCTCTGAGCCCAGGGTCTCACTCTGTAGCTCAGACTGCCCTAAACTCAGCATCCTCCTGTCTCAGCCTCCCAGGTGCTGAGATGTTACACCTTCTTAATCAGCGTGAACGAGGCTCGTGTGAATGCCCAGCGGCTGGCTCAGCATGCGCTAGGCCTGCTCAGCTCCACACCAGGTTCTCTGTGCACATGTTACGGCTTCCAGTCTAGTGTTTTCATCTGATTCCTCAGTTTGAGGACAAGTGGGTCAAGGATTCTTTTGCCTTCTCTTGGCTCTTTTCCTTCTGTTTGTTTTGTCCAACTCCAACGTGACAGTTTTTGTTTTATCTTATTATATTTCATTTTGTTATAATTTATTATTTTAAGAAAGTGAGTGTTAGAATTTTAAGTCAAGAAAGATGTCTTGGCTTTATTTTCTTAAAACTGGAGATTTGTATGGTTGCCAGAATTGTAAATGTTATCCAACTGTGTGATTAAACCTAACTCCATATTTCTCTTTTTAATTATTTTACTTTATTTTATTATTTTATTTTACATTGGTGTTTTGCCTCCATGTATGCTGTGTGAGGGAGTCAGGTCCCCTGGAACTAGAGGCACAGACAGGTCTGAGTTGCCATGTGGGTGCTGGGATTTGAACCTGAGACCTTTGGAAGAGCAGCCAGTGTTCTTAATCACTGAGATACCTCTCCAGCCAGATTCCATTTTTCTAAGAAAAGTATTTTGTACTAAGAATGGGAAAGGGTTGATGAAAATGATCAAAATACAATATGGGTTATGGAGTTGTCATAATGCAAATACGTATTCTCACAGAGCCCAGCATACAAGAGATCAATAATGCTTATTTTCTTTCCTCTACACTTGAACTTACTAAGAATAAAGAGTCACATTTATTTGAGCTTGGAATAAGTAAACAAAAAGACCTGAGTTTTAAATTCTCCTCTAGATCACGATGTAACACCGTGACTCTGTAAGACCTGCTTATGTGACCCTTCCTCATACCAGGGAAAGTTGAGCTAAAGAAAACCAGGAAGTTCCACACAAGTTCAGCCCTTCAAACTTCAAAGTAAGTTTTTTTGATGGAAAGACCATTATTTAAACAATATAAACAAAAAGAGGTGGGGCATAAAAGACAGAGGTGTTCTGAGAATAAAGGCGATACTAAGCCTATTGCTGCTGAGCAGGTTGGCTTGCTGTAGGTTCTGTTTTAGCCCACACTGCAGAGTCCGAGTCTGATTTAACTACTAGCATGAGTTTTGGCGTCTGTTTGCAGATGTAGTTGAATTATCAATCCGAACAGACATGCAATCCGGGTCCAATGTCACTTCTCCTCATTATGTTAATAGTTAATACATGCAAATGAAAACACTCTAGCAATTTGATTTCTTTGAAGATAGTTTGCATATTGTCTTAGCCATAATGACTGTACACCTCTCTCAGCCTCCATTTATGCAAGGAGAGTGTAGTTCATTTTTATCAGCTCAAGTTCATTTTGGCTGCTATTGGAATGTATGTGCATGTTTCTTTTTTACCTTTAGCCTAATTACCATTCAGGTACCATAAGCAGATTTTTCATGCTATTGGTGTTTTTCTTAATTAAGAAACAAATGAATTCTCCCTAGCAAATAGATGGAACAACAGACTAGGATGCCAGGGGCTGGTGTTCTATTTCTTAATTGAAGTAATTCTATTGTTTGGTGTCGGCAGCGAGGGCAGGAATGTCATAAGTGTAAAATATTAATAGTGCAAAAATAACATAAAACTACTTTAAAAAATAAAGGATGGATACAAAAACTGTTGTAGGAGCTTAGAAAACAAATTTGTAGCCGTGTATTAATTCTGACAGTAACAGAGTAGTTTCATTTACACATCCCTCACACTGAGAGAGCTTGTCTTTTTCTACCTGTAATGAAACGTCAAGGTGCTCCCTATACAGCCATGGTCCAGCGCTGCAGCCTTAAAACAAGAGGCTCGGAACTCTGGAGACAGCACTCCCATTTCTCTAAGGGGAGGACGGATTCAAGGAAGCACGGCTCTCCGAGGACCCTTCATCTCTACTCACCTATGATATACACATGTAGTGCTGACACAAATGTAATGGATTTGGATTTTTCTCTTGAATCAAAGCTGTGGCCAGATACCTTCCATTTGTAACTTCACTGTGCTCTCAGTCTACACAGAGCATCACATGAAGTTACTTGGATTTTTATAATAAAAGTACACTAGTGTACTTTAAGTAAAACAATAAGCATGAACAGAGACGCCAGGTGGATTGATATGGTTTTGTAACAAAGAGAGATCACAAATTCCTATATTTCTGAACTTTTACTGCTATTGATCAACTTGTACTTGCTGAATTTTAGTTGGCTCAGTTGTGTTTTGGTTACATCTAAGTCAAACACACTTAAAGGCAGAGAATATACATAAATAGTATTGCTATAAAAATGAATCCTTATGTAGCTAGCTCCTTTCTCTGTGGAGAGAAAGGGTCCTATCTTCCTAACTTGCTATGTCATAAATATCAGAACGAAGAGTGATAAATAATGAAGGTGCTTTATGTTTTTACTTTTTAGTGTTTTTTGAGGTTATAATATAATTACATCATTTTCTTTTTACTTCTTTTAAACTCTCCCTTTCACACCTCCTTGTTCTCTTCTAAATGTGTGGTCCACTTTTCCACTATTTGTTGTTGAATACATACACATATATGCATATACATTATATTCCGAAATAGAGAAATACAACTTGTTCATTTGTATAATGCTTCTTGTATGCAGGTTTTCAGAGCTGGCTATTTGGTATTGGATAACCAATTGGTGTGGTCTGCTCTAGGGAAGGCTGTTTCTCCTGCTCTCAGCATTCCTTGAAAGCCTGTGTGTAGGGATAGTTCTGGGGGGAGGAGGGGAGTGAGGCCTTTCTTCAATTTTTAACAATTTATTATTTATTACAGTTTATTCATTTTATATTCCAACTGGCTGTGGCCTCCTCCCTGGTCTTGTCCCCATCCCACCCTTCCTCCCTCTTCTCCCTCTAAGCCACTCCCCTAGTCCACTGATAGGGGAGGTCCTCCTCCTCTTCTATCTGTCACTAGCCTATCAGGTCTCAATAGGACTGGCTGCACTATCCTCCTCTGTGGCCTGGTAAGGCTGCTCCCCCCCCCCCCAGGGGGAGGTGATCAGAAGCCTGTCACTGAGTTCATGTCAGAGACAGTCCCTGTTCCCTTTACTAGGGAACCCACTTGGACACTGAGCTACCATGGGCTACATCTGAGCAGGGGTTCTAATTTATCTCCTGCATGGTCCTTGGCTGGAGTATCAGTCTCAGAAAAGACCCGTGGGGGCCCAGATTTTTTTGATTCTGTTGCTTTCCTTGTTTAAGAAAACATTTTTAAATGTTTAAGTTAGTACATTCATAAGGTTTGAGATTGTATGCAGCAGTCAATCTGATTGTTTTTTTTTTTTTATTTCACCACTTCAAAATACTGAAAAGCAGAGCGAATGTTTACAAGAGAAAGACTTTTCACATCAGTGTCCTTGCTGTGATGTTATCAGAGGATTGACTATGTCCACCAAATAAGGTCACTCACACATTCGTAAAGAGTGATGTGATATGTTGCATAGTTTTTTGATCATACCTTTGAAATATGGCCCAGAGACAATACATTTTGTTCTTTCACATAAGTTTTTATAAAATTGAAATAGTTAGAATGGGAAAGAATGAGGGAGAATTTTAAGTATTGTGATTTACACACAAGTTCTATAACATGTGTAAATGTAGCCTAGAACAAATAGAAAATCACGTGAGTGTTCCTAGAAACCCAAGAAAGTGTAACTTTTTTTTTCAAATCATTTAAAAGACTAAAGATGGTCATTATAAATCTTAATCCAGTAGCACAACATTTAGAAAATACACTTCCCTTGCCCTGCAGCTGTCTGAGGCTGTTGCTGTGTCTCTCCACCCCCAGGCTCTGACTTGCTAACATAGTGTCCCTGCCAAATTCTTGGCACTGGAAGTGGGGGGAAGAGGCCATACCATAATGTGTTGATAATGAGGAGATAGAAATAGCAAGCCAGCTGTATTGTCCTAATAAAGTATGTCTGGGATTTAGAGACACAACAACTATGTGTTCAGGTCATCCAAATGCATTTCAAACACCTGGCCCTTTTGATGACCTTTTCAGATATCCCCCAAATACACTTTGTATGTTAAGTCCAGAACTGGCTGAAAAGGCAGAACAATGAAAATCTCAGCGCTTTTCCTATAACAATTACGATACTCGAGGCATCTTTGGAGTACTTGTCTTAGTACGCATAATTTGCTATTTAATACCAATAAATTAAACAGTATGTTCTATAACAGATTCCCTAGCTTTTTGTAAACACTGCTTTGTAGCTATGCATTTTTCAGGAGCATATTCATTTTGCTGTCAATTTGTTTTATGCAGAATTCTTCATAGAAGTTCAAAATATTTTCCTCTTTGGCAGTAAATTATTTATTATTCTTAAAAATGTGCTGATTGTCTGGGAAAATTTATTCAAATGTTCATTTGGCAAGAACTGTCAAACAAAATTCACTGCGACCAGGAAATATTACAAAAAAAATAAAAAACTACTCTGTTTAAATATTTGTTTACAAAAAATGGGCAAACTGGGGAACTTTAACATTATAGTTCAAACACCTAGGGATATTTGCCATTAAGGAAAAACAATCTTTTCTCACGGACTCGATTTCCAGAAAAGCCAATAATAAAGAAAAGTTATTCATGAATTCTGACACAGCTCTAAACTCTTTCTAACATGAGTCATTCAATACTCTCAGTGCTGCTGCACAGCTTACTCTAACTACCCTTGCTTTAAACGGGGAAAACCAAGTCACAGAGCAAATAATCCCCTCAAATGTAAAAAGAAGCAGGTGGGTTTGAATTCCAGTACAAAGTGTGCAAATCAGAAGCTGATAGCATGTGACCCACATGGGGCATTTTTGAATATGTCAGTCATCTTCAAAACAAGAATGTGCATAAAACGACTCTGTAAAGTACACGCTGGCAAACATGATCTCATAGGTGGCTACTATGTTTGGGGGATTAAAAGCTAATACAGAAGGTGACCTAAGCCCTCATTTTCAAGTGTACCATCTGTAAAGTTATTTTGTAGAATAATCAGGGCCTGGGGCTAACAGAATTCCATGGGTGGCTAAGGAGAGGCAACATATCATTGCATTGTTGACACCCACCTCTGAAGGTGAATTCGAGTAACAATAAGAGTCGTGAGGAATACTCACCCAAGATATTTAGTGCCACAATCTGGGTTTTGTCATTTTAACCAGATCATCTTCAGTAGCGTAACCTGTGAGGCCCAGCAGTGGGTCTGTGTGAGTCTATTTTTAGTACTAACCACTAACTTTATCATCAAGAAAACCACTTGGAGCTTTTAACAGCTGATGGCTGGTGCATCAGCAGGACACACAGGAGCCAAAGTTCTTGACAGCAGCACATATCTCAAGCCATCAACTCACTTCTCTCCAAACTGTACCCTGTGAGCATAAAGTCAAACAAAATGCTACAAGTATTTATTTCCATCCCTGTATGTTCAACTTGTGACATCAGGCCATGTGCTTCCCAAAATAGCTACAAATGTAGCCAACACAAAATGTAAACCGATTTAAGACAAACGGAGATGTGTGTGTGTGTGTGTGTGTGTGTGTGTGTGTGATTTATTTATAACTTGATGAGATAGTTTCCATGCATGAAATTGGTAGAAGACAATGTTCTTTCACAATAAAAGGCTGGACACTCCTTCTGGACCCAGCACCTTGATAGAATCTCAGAAAGTTACATATAAAACTATAATAAAATCTTTAATACTATGTAGATTCTTTAGAGTCTATAGGAATGAACTGGACAAACTGACTCTTTTGGATGTTTGGGTTAAAAAATTGAAAAAAAATTCAAAATGTTATAAAATCTTAACACATAGTAGACAGTAGACTCAGCAAGATGCACTAGTGTTTCTAGGTTCTAGATTCCTTCAATTAAGAGAAACAAGTATTTTGTAATTTCTCCCAATTCCACACTGTTACTTCTATGCTAACTTTGTGTCACCTCTTAACATTATTTAAGTCACCATATTTAATTCTCTTTGCCCTTTGTCATAATTACAGAGGATGTTCATGGTGGCATTTGTGGATTCCCTCTGTACCATTTCCTCAGGGCACTGCTCTAACGTCCCACTAAGCCCCTGGGTTTGCAGTTTGACCCAGACCACGCACCGGCTCACCGCCTCTTTTCTCTGCCGTCACTTCCTACACGGGAGCTCACGAGATGGCTTGGAAGATGTACAAGGATATCAAATCCATTCTAAGGCGCAAATTTCAAATAAACTTTTTAAAAAGAGCTTCATAGTTAAAATGTTTGGCATGGAACCAGTTTTAAACTATGTCTGCTTATAATCATATGCAAAAGTGACAAGCATCATAAAATCACTTGGCAGGAAAATGTTAGGTTTGGATGAAAGAATAATGCTTTGGGAGAAAACAGAACAAAATTCTGAAGTCAGTAAGCAACATAACAGAAATGAACTTTGTGAAATAGGGCCTAGAGCACTACATGGATTTTTTTTTTAAGAATAGATCTTTTGTCTAAAACCTAACGATCACATATTATTACAATGAGGTTAATTACGTAAGCATGACCTACGCTGAGAATAGAGAAATACTACACATTTAAAGGAAATATATTTCCAGTCTCTTACTGTATTCTTTCCTTTTCTAAAGAAAAAGATAATTTAATCACCACTGGAGTTGCCACTTTTTGTGTATTCACACAGATGCTTAGTATGGACAAGACTGAAATTACCTTATGGCAGTTCCTCCCCCACTTGGGAGTGTCTGAATTAGATAGAGCTTGAACCTTTTTTAATCAATTCTTTTCTCTTTTTCTTTCCAAACCCTGGGCAGCATCTCTATTCTCTCAACCACATAGCCAAGGGGATGAGTCATGAGTTGTCCTGGCAATAGACACCTATCTTGTTCCCCAACGCCCTGCTGCCAATGAGAGGAGTTAATAGCAGCACAGCTAAACATGGTATAGCAATGACTTGTGTACTGTCCAGTATGTGCCTCTTCCCTTTCTTACTGACATTAATCGGTAACTGGATAAAACCATAATGAATGAAAACGAAATGTTAGCAGCACGCAGTGGAAAGGGAAGCTCTGTAGTCTCTCACACTCACTCTCTGATTCTTAGAGGCAAACATCTCAATAATTTATTACACATTTGTTACAAAAATTTTTCATAAAAAATAAACATGTATTGGTTTATCTGCTCATGTTTTACATTTTTTTCAGTACAAATATTTTGTTATTTTATGTATCTTTGAAAGATTCCCATATGCTTACAGACACAACTCTCTGATTTTTACAGAACATCAGAGAAGTGGGATATAATTTTAGTTAGCCCATTCATATTAATAGGTATTTAGATAATTACTAAGTTTAAATTGTTATAAGCCATAAGGTAATGGCACATGTATCTGTATCTGTAGAATGTATGAAGTTTTTGGATCAAAGCGCATATATACAATTTTAACAGCTATGAACTTTCCTAACATGTTTCATTGAGAAAGCAACAACTGGCAATCCCATTGTCTAGCAATTGACCCATTTGCTACTGAAAATGCGTCCTTCTCCATATTTGGCTATAAAAACTAGGCTAATGCATATAAATAAATGGAAAGCTACTAGCAGAGACAATCTCATGAGTTAAGCACAAACAGATTCAATTAAAAAGATACCCCTCCGTTCATCTGTTTGTGTGTGTGTTGTCCCAGCTTCAATAAAATATTCATATCAAACTACTGAATGCAGGGTGATTATTGTAGACATCAGCTACGGTGCAGTTATTAACTCTGTGTGTAAGAGTTAGGCCACAGCAGAAAAGCTCTAAAGTTGAATTTGAGATAACAATAATTGTTAAATTTAACAAAACGGTAAGGTGATGAGATTGTCAAGCAGGCGAGATACATAGTAATCAGACTCGCTTAAAAATTCGCAATGACCATCAATTACTGGAAGGATGAGTCCAAATTCCCTAACATGCACAGAACGCTTTTTGAAACACAAAACATGTCTCCAGTTATATTCATTTTTATCATCAGCAACCTAATGGATTTTGGCCACATCATGCTCTGCAATGTGTTTTCTGCTCTTGGTCAAGTTATTGACATTGGTAAGATATAACTTTCTTTACGCGTTACTAGATGTCTGTGGTGGTTTTCATCCTGATCCCCTTAACTGGAGTTATAATCATTATGGAAACACTTCTGGTTGGGTCTGTGAGAGGATTTATATGAAAATTAACAGCTGAGGAAAGACCCACTCTGGATGTGAAAAATACCAACCCATGGTCAGCCCCAGACTCAACAAAAGCCAAAGCAGGCTGAGCGCTAGAGTTCAACTCTCTGCTTCCAGTCTGGATACAAGGTGGCCAGCTGCCTGATGCCCCTGCTTTTCATTTTCCATGCCTTGTAAAATCCGAGGCTCAAGCTGTGAGCCAAAGTAAACTCTCTCTTTGAAGTAGCTGCTCTCAGGTATTTTGTCATAGGAATGAGAGTAACTCATTAGTTACTGAAAAGTATTTACTATAATAGCCTATTTGCCCTTCAAAGCTAGATAAGTGTGTTTGTGTGGGGGGGGGGGTGCCATAAAATTACAGTATGATTACAGATGACATATAGGGGAGAAAATAAAGGAACATTAAAGGAAACAAAAGATCACATTCTAAAGAGTTAGCTCGTGATATTAGAAGCATATGATAAGAAGCGAGACATGGAAATCTAAGAGACTTCAAAAGGAGAGGCACCTTGGCAGACTCGAGAAGCAGAAGGCCCACAAGGGTGTATGTGTTTACACTGCTTGTAGGGACATGTAGGGAGTAAGCTGGAAAGTGATATTTCATGCACCTGCTGATGGAGTAAGCTGTAAGGACAGGTCATAGAGAAGGTGTTAGGCTGTGGCAAAGTTGCACTAGAACTTAGAGGACGCTGGAAAGTTTAAAGCAACAAAGGGGTATAATTGAAGTTTTAAAAAAGAAAACTAGTTTTGGTATTTAAAATGAAATTCAGAAAATCCATAAGATTGCAATAAGAATGTAATAACTGTGCCAGGCACAGTGGCACATGACTGTAATCCTAGCTCTCAGGGAGGCAGAGGCAGACAGATCTCTGTGAGGTCCAGGCCAGCCTGGTCTAAAAGCAAGTCCAGGACAGCCAAGGCTACACAGAGAAACTCTGTATCAAAAATCCACCCCCCACCCCCCCACAAAAAAGAATGTAGCAACTGATAATATGGATGCCTATGGATAGAACTTAGAGTAACTTTGAAAATTTGAAATCTGTTTAGAATATTATGAGAAAGTCTTCCTTAGAAAATTCTTGAATAAACAGAAGTTTTGTAAAATGTTCAGAAAGTACTCAGAAGCTCTTCAAAGACTGGATCCCAAGCAAACAATCCTTTGTTTAATGTTTAATAGCATTTTTTTTTCAGAGTGAGAACAATGTACTGTTTCAATCCCTGTAATACCTGGTTTATTTTCCAGTGAAAAGACACTAGAACAGACCAGTATTTAAAGAAAACAGATTCCTGAGAGCTGACGTGGAACCATCCCGTATCTGAATGTTTCTAGTCTTTCTTCAGAATTGAGAAAGACCAAAAGACCAAAAAATAGTAACTATATTACCATTGCATCCAAATCCTTAACACTTCCTCAGGAGGTCCTCCCAAAACTGGAGGACGAGTAAGGAAACTCCAGGATAGGCCACTGTGTAGCACAGCCCTCCACCTAATACCAGGTAAAGACAGTTTTTAGAATGATAACATGGTTCTTTGTTTCAAACTTCCACTGTATACTGGAGATATTTGAATATACTTCTGCATATGCATAATTTTTGTATTCTATTTTTATGCAAATGTTACCTACCAGTTTTGTTTCAACTTTTATCACAACAAACACACTAGCAAGTCACTATATTTTTATATGTGGCATCTGGTAACTGCTTGCCCACTAGAGTTTTAGATTTTTTTTTTGAGCTTCATTATAAACTGTTTTTGAATTGGCATATAACATGATGCAATAATTCTCTCATTAGCAGCTTGAGTTTTTTTATGTATAAGTAATTATTTTTAAATATTAATTTGAAAATTGGTACTCATGTTAATGTTATACATTCTGTGTAATGTTTACATATTATACATGTATGAAGTTTGTACTACAAAACCAGTTAGAATATCAGGATAAAAGAAAAGCAAAAACAATAAAAGCAGGAAATCTATGATATTAAATTATATCCACAGAAAAACAGGGCAATAAACATTGAAGAGCTGATTATTCAAAGAAAAATTCATTTTAGCCATACTTCCTTGATTGAAGTAAACACACTAGCTATTAACAGGCTTCACAAACCACCAATCTTACAAGACACCTACCAGCAATGTGATCATCACAGTAAAATTGCTAAAGGTATGGTTCTTTTTTCCTGCTATATCTTTTCTATAAGAGTTCAACCCTCACTCAGAAAGACGAACAAGATGGACACTGGAAGAAGGAGAAAAGAGGAAAACAGGACAGGAGCCCACCACAGAGGGTCTCTGAAAGACTACCCAGCAGTGTATCAAAGCAGATGCTGAGACCCTTAACTCAACTTTGGGCAGAATGCAAGAGATCCTATGAAAGAAGGGGGAAGATAGTGGGACCTGGAGAGGTCAGGAGCTCTACAAGGAGAGCAACAGAACCAAAATATCTGGGCACAGGGGTCTTTTCTGAAACTGATACTCCAACAAAGGACCATCACTCCAACCAAGAACCATCCATGGATATAACCCTGCTCAGATGTAACTCATGATAGCTCAGTATTTAAGTGGGTTCCCTAGTAAGGGGAACAGGGACTGTCTCTGACATGAACTCAGTGGCTGGCCCTTTGACCACCACCCCCATGATGGGGGAACAGCCTTACCAGACCACAGAGGAGGACAATGCAGCCAGTCCTGATAAGCTAGGATCAGATGGAAGGAGAGGAGAACCTCCCGTATCAGTGGAATTGGAGAGGGGCGTGGGAGGAGATGAGGGAAGGAGGGTGAGATTGGGAGGGAGTGAGGGAAGGGGCTATAGCTGCTATACAAAGTGAATAAACTATAATTAATATAAAAATAAAAATTTAATTTAAAAAGAGTTCTTTTGGTTTAATTTATTAGGTATAATAAATTACATACATTAATTTATTAATGTATGTAGGTCTCTTGTATTCTCCTTATACCCATCAGAATGGCTAAGATCAAAAACTCAAGTGACAACACATGCTGGAGAGGTTGTGGAGAAAGGGGAACCCTCCTCCACTGCTAGTGGGAATGTAAACTGGTACAACCACTCTGGAAAGCTATCTGGCGCTTTCTCAGACAACAAGGAATAGCGCTTCCTCAAGATCCAGCTATACCACTCCTAGGCATATATCCACAAGAGGCTCAAGTACACAATAAGAACATTTGCTCAACCATGCTTGTAGCAGCTTTATTTGTAATAACCAGAAGCTGGAAACAACCCAGATGCCCCTCAACTGAAGAATGGATACAGAAATTGTGGTACATCTACACAATGGGATATTATTCAGCAATGAAAAACAAGGAAATCATGAAATTTGCAGGTAAATGGTGGGATCTGGAAAGGATCATCCTGAGTGAGCTATCACAGTAGCAGAAAGACCCACACAGTATATACTCACTCATATAGACTTATAATATAGGATAAACCTACTAAAATCTGTACACCTCAAGAAAATAATTAAGAAGGAGGACTTTCTGGCTAAATCCGCATTCAGAAAGGCAAAGAGGCTGGACATCAGAAGAAGAAGAAAACAGGGAACAAGTCAGGAGCCTGCCACAGAGGGCCTCTGAAAGGCTCTACCCAACAGGGTAACAAAGCAGATGCTGACACTTATGGCCAACCTTTGGGCAGAGTGCAGGGAACCTTATGAAAGAAGTGGGAAATAGTAAGATCTGGGGAGGACAGGAACTCCACAAGGAGAGCAACAGAACCAAAAAATCTGGACACAGGGGTCTTTTCTGAGACTGATACTCCAGCCAAGGACCATGCATGGAGATAACCTAAGACCCCTGTACAGATGTAGCCCATGGCAGTTCACTGTCCAAGTGGGTTCCACAGTAATGGAAACAGGGACTGTCTCTGACATAAACTGATTGGCCTGCTCTTTGATCACCTCCCCCTGAGGGGGAAGCAGCCTTACCAGGCCACAGAGGAAGGCAATGCAGCCACTCCTGATGAGATCTAATAGACTAGGATCAGAAGGAAGGAAAGAAAGACCTCCCCTATCAGTGGACTTAGGGAGGGGCATGTGTGGAGAAGGGAGAGGGAGGGAGGGATTAGGAGGGGAGGCTGGTGGGAGCTATGGGGGGGATACAGAGTGAGTAAAGTGTAATTAATAAAAAAAAATTAAATTGGAGGAAAAAAATAGAGTTCTTAACGTGTCCCTAAGAGTCCTTTAACTTTCATGGCTATCTCTGCATGCAATGATGTATTCATGAGCTCTATATGTGAAATGTACATGTGTGGATGTTATGTATGTATATAGTTATAGATACATAGATTATTTTGCTTTATATGAACATATTTAGAAGAAAACAGTTGAAATTTCTCATAGAAACTTGTTGGGAGGTATTGCAAACCATGCCTGACAGGCACATCTGTTTGATGATGTGTACTGCAGACTACCTCAGGTTTGGGCAGAAGAGCATTCCTGTCCATCCCACATGGCCTATCAGCAATGCAGTACTTTCTGAAACCCATCACCCTGCTCTTAATGCCCCTGTTTTACCTGAGACCCGATTGTGCTCTCCCCTGAGACCTCAGAGGAAGAGGCAGTCCATAGTAAAGGATTTCCAGCAGTTCAGAGTAAAGTGTGTAGCCATCTGTCCCACACCTAAATTCAAATCCCAGCTGGGAAAATTCCAGTTCTGAAACAAGTCTCAACATTCATGGGGAACAGTGGCAAACATTTTATTCTTGAGCTAGCTGTTATACCTCTGTACCTTCCTTTCTGCCTCCCTCCTACTCTAACCCTTCACCCTTTCCTTCCTTCTTTCCAAGAAAGAAGACTGTGTTGCCTATTTTCAAACTCACAGCTCTGAAACTAAAAACTACAAGACTGTGCTGTAGTAACACATACACTGGCTAACTTGTGTATTTTGTAAATGATTCTCATATGTATTAAGAATGCATTTCTATGATTAAAATACAAGTTAACATTTTAATAATCTTACCATCAACAAGAATAAGTAAAGAAAACTTTTGCAGTTATTAACTATGATCCTGTATACAAATCTTACATCATGGTAACTAAGATTTCTTTAAACTGTGCTGGGTAGCAGAATATTTTTAATGTAAGCTTCACACAATATATAATAGGAAGCATGTAGACAAAGTTGGGCAGTTAATACACTAATTTTTTTCCCTAAGAAACCTATATTTCTCCAGAAATTATTCAAATTTAAAATTAGCCAATTTGTGCTATATTTTATAACACTTAACTAAGATTGAAATTAAGTGAAATATCTAACCTGTTAGATACTACAAAGCATATGAGCTATGACACATCAAATAAACACATGCCCTTGTCATCAACAACATGAACAATATAACAATAACACATCTCCTGGAAGAAGGAAATAATCACAATTTTTTTGTTGGTAGACTGACTCTCCAGGCCTTTAAAATGACTGTCAAATATCAGGAACAAGACCTCAAAGAAGAAGAATGAAATACTAATATTGCCCCACCTTCCGGGAGTGCGACATTACTTGACACTCCACAGGAAGCGACCTTTTTGTCCTTCAGGCCAGCCTACTGGGCCTCATCTTCTATCGCAAGAGCCAAATCATCTGATCCCAAAGTAACTGTCAGCTGCCTGTGATGGTGGGGAAGCCAGACATCAATCAATCAGGTTTTATCAGAGGCTCTCGTCGCTTCTCTGTTGTGCTCATCTTATCATCTGACCCAGTTGTAGCCCTGACTTCAGAAGCTTAAGCAACTTGATGACAAAATATGCTCCTGTTTGTCCGAGATGCACATTGTTAAGGAGTGAGTGATATTTTTAGCATCAACGTAATATATTTGTAAATGAACTCTTGTGTATTTCAGATGTACACAAGTCGTATGCTGGTTAGTCTCCCCTTTACATGGAGTCTATACTTGTGGGTGGGGGACCTAACATTTCCAAATTTTGCAAGTATACTTACATGAAAGTGAACCGTCACTGGAAAATGTGTAGCTTTTTACATTAAGTAAGCAGAGGGGCTCCCAAACTGAGACCTGGAAAATGTCACTCCAAGAAGTGACAGAGGATTACAGTGCGAACTTGTGAACACTCTGTTGTTCCAAACAAATAAAATAAATTCCAAAAATTAAAAGCCTTCGCATATCCTTGTATTAATAGTTTCCTAGAGGGGAACAAAGCATGTTCCAACCGTCAATGCTATTGCCAAATCTTTGTTAGCTGATCCACCATTTAATGGCTTTTCACAGAATTTAGTCTCATACGTAAACTAGTTAAGTAAGGTGATGTTACAACAGTTTAGACTTTGAAATGCAGAATTCAGAGTGATACATGTGTTATAACTGCTGCACAAAACTGAGGAGGGTCAACCATGCATCTATTTTGTAGAGATAAATCTGTAGCTATCTTCTTGCTTTACCTTTTCTTTTTTTCCTTTTGAGGAATCAATTACTTAAACTTTAAGATTTTTCTTAGAACTCAAAAACAATAACCTTAATGATAAAACACCAAGATTTCCAACAATAATCTGCAATTCATCACTTCCATATGTATTTACTGAGCAATAATCTGTTTCAAGAAGCATTTTAAATATTATAGTATTTATCTACAGAACTTAGTCACATAAGCACCTGTCTTAATCATGTAATTATGGGTGGAACCACAGTACAAGCAATGCATGATGTAGTTGGCATGGACAAAAATTATACATCATAAAAAGATTTTGTACACCCAGAAATGCATCGTATCAAATGAACCCTACTAAATTCACATGCTCTTAAGTAAAATTTTGTTTTTCTTAACTACAAGTGCCTTTGGACTTTAAAAATTATGCTTATTTGTTTATTTTGTAGGGGAAGGGGATGTATGGTGGCCAGAAGACAACTTGGAGGAGTTGGTGTTCTCCTTCCAATGTGCGCATCCCAGAGACCAAACTCCAGGCCTGGCTGGCTGGCCAAGTTGTACCTCAGACCCAGTCTGAGCAAATTCCTATCACATGCTGCATTCTTACATTTTGGATTTATTACATGGAAAACTAAACAAATTTCCACTGGCAATCTGAAAAGAATTCCTTCTGCACTATTGTAAGAACTTCAAAAGACACATTTAAAATGGCTCTTGCGAAACAGATATGGTGGAATTAACCTACAACATGGCGCTGAATAGAAGGCATTTGACTAGCATGTGTGAGTTCCTGGATGAGATCTCATCTCCAAAAATGACTGATCTATGACACAAGCTTCATGAGTTAGTTGTGAATAAGATATTTTAATTGAATTATATCATAAGGGTTAAAACCACTTTCCTAAAGAGTGAGCAAACACAGTAAAGCAAGGGAAACATGGACAATATTGATAGACACAAAGGATTATTTACAATTCATATTTAGGTGATTCATGTTTACTTAGACTTTCTGAAAGTTAATTATCTTAGCTACTTTTTGCATAAATGTAGATGGGTTGAGCTCTCCCTTGAACTTGAACATCTGTCACTAATGTACTTTTAACCTTTGAGTCTCCAGGTCATTGCAAGCTCCAAAAAAAAAAAAAAAAAAAAGAAATGAAATAAAAATTATATATATATATATATATATATCCTTCATCATATATATATATATCCTTCATCAAGAATACACCACTAAAGAGTATAAAAGATGAAAATTAAACTTAGAGGCTCCAGAATAGTAGGAGATGAAGTATAAATATTCACTTCCAACTCTGAATTGGGTAATTCATTCTTCATTCAGGTTAAAGACTTCTGCAAGTTAAGTGACAAATAAAAATAATTTCAAAGATTATTCCTAGAAATATGTCAATTAATTTATGTTGAGAAAGTCTGTTTTTAATAAAGTCTTTTATGTATAGTATTATATAGATCTTAAGCAAAAAAAATGTTTACTCTCTCAAATAAGAGATGCACAAATCTAAATTAATCTATATGCTCAAAAGAATTTATAGAAAATGAATATCAGCTAAAAGACAATGATAAATCTTCTGACGGAAACCAATTTAAGAATAATTTTAATATTCATTTAAAAATTAAAATATAGTTTCTCATTGGAATTCACAAAGTTAACAGCTTTTGTACGGACCCTTAAGATTTCATATATATGTGTGTGTGTGTGTGTGTGTATATATATATATATATATACATACATATACATATTTGCATTAGCTTATATGTATAGACTTTCCTTGCACAGATAACTGTGAATTGTCAATGGTAAATCTCATATTACCAAGAGCAAAATTCTGTTCATGAAAACGTCAAGTTAAAAATAATTCAACATCTTCCATCAGTTTAAAGAAGGAACATTTTCACAAATAAATAAAGTTAAAGAAACAGTTGCAAAAAAGCAGATGAAATAAAGGCTTCTTTTATATGAAACATTATGCTGGTAATAACATTGCCCCTGCTTTATATACGTGGAGTGTTATTAGAATACCAGATAAAATTAGGCTAGCCTGCAAGCTACTGAAAGTGTGTGCGCTTGAAGCTTTGTGTGAGTAGCGCCTGGGATAATTTGTAAGGTGGTAAAGTTTCAGCTACTAGGTTCTCAATATTCATTCTGATAATCTTCATGGTCATGGGATTCATATATAATTTTCCTACGTACACAGATGTAAGCTAATTTAGTGCCTGTAATCTTAAGAGTACAGCATCCCAGGGACTGCTTCATAATATAAGGTTTCTTCTCTGAATTCACTTTTTCTAAACAGATGAATAACATATGTTAACAATGACCCCACTTTTGTCAAAATGCTCATTGTAAAGGATCAGTATATCTTAGGAAGATATGCAAGATAGCATGCATTTTGTTTCATATTTTTAGGAACCTACGGTTCTGAATGACACTAATATTTTCAGCTCACTCTTCAGACTTTTCTTTATTAAAATACATTTATTAATATTACAATAATGCCAGTTGAATTTCTTCCTCTGACTTGTAAACCCTCTTTCCTTAGACCCAGGACACATTGTGTAATGCTGGTCAGGAGTGAGGGAAAGCTGGACCTTGGTGGAACTGTTGTAATGTGGCAGGCATCACAGTAAGGGCAGAAAGGAAAGACTGAAGAGGCTGCAGTCATTTCCTTTTGTTTTAACATAGGAAATCCTGGCCCAGACTCATTCTACCCAATAATTCTCATATACTCATTTTAAAAGTGTTTCTCAAAGACACTTAGCATTAAAGCTTTAAATAACCCTGACTGGATGAGCCTTCTGTAACCTCAAACAGATAGGCTGACAGTAGTGGTGCAGCACCCTCTCAGGCGAGCCTCTCCGCATTAATATTTAAATCCTACCTATCCCTTGTGATTGGAATTCAGCCTCTACTCGCAAACAAAACTAAATCAATGTTCTTAGAGTTCAAACTAGATCCCTAAACAGTTTGCCACTCTCTATGCACTGATAAGATAAACTTTCTTTGACCCAAGAGATGAAGTTGCCATGACGATCAGAGAGTCCACTTTCTATATTGATATTTTGCTGATGTAACAACAAATAGAACCAGATCCTAGTGCCGATAATGGTGATTAATTAATACTAATATTGATCCCTACAAGCAAGAGACAAGGCTATTAACTTGAAGCCTGAAAAGTCAATTGTTACCTGTGGCAGAGATACTAGGAGCTGATTTGGAAGCATAATAAACAAATGTGTTATCTTTATGCTAATACCTTTAAAGAGGGAGTTCTTTACAGAATGCCAAACATTGCTATATCTGGGATTATTAATTTAATGACATTTCATATTTAAATATACAAACCCTGTGAGTGATACATACTTACCACTTAATCTGTGGAGGAAACACATCCTCTGGCTACTGAAGTCAGAGACTTCTGCTATTTATTTGCTGAGAGAATGAAGTGATAATTTCACACAGTGGAAAGCATTGAATTAGTCTGGGTTTCAAAAATATCAGCTGTGTTCCAAAATGTCATACTAGCCCTGTGGAATTGAGAAATCAGGCATCTATCCAAGGGACTATACCTGGTGTCCGATAAATTCCAGGTTACAATCCTAGTCACACTGCTAAATGCTCAAAGACCATATTTTAAAAGGAAACATATATATATATATATGGAAATATATATATATGCATAATATATATAAGGAAATATATATATAATATATATATATATTCAACGTTACTTTTTTTTCACAATATGTAGCCTAACACTGAAAAGCTTTCCTTAAATGGTATGACTTTAAAACAAACAAAAAAGCAAACAAACAAAAAACCTTGAATCACATTAATAATATTCAAAGGAAAGTTCATTTGGGTGTGTATTTATTTGAATCTCAAATCACAGAATCACAAAATTTAAAAAATAATAATGAATTAATTTTCTGATTTAATATCTTTTGAGTAAAATTCCATATTTAAATAAGTGATTAAAATGCAAACAGCGACCCACTGTTGATTTGCCTTGCTCATGCAGAAGAGCAAAATTACTGACATGAGAAATCCATATAACTAGCCCCAACATACCTCTCTTCAGCTAATATATTAGGCTCAATATTGTTCTGTCAAAACTTTTTCCAATGGCAATAACTAATGAGACAAATAAGTAGCTAATTAAAGTTACAGTTCTTTTCGTAAACCGTCTGAAGGATGGAGATCACGCCTTACAGCCCGCCCCTAGCCTAAGAAGAAGGATGAGAACGACCTCTCATAGCTCCAAACCAGCACGTGTCTCCATTCGCCCCCATCCAAAGTTGACTGAATGCACACCAGCACTGGATACTGACAGACAGACATCCTCTAGACAGTTTAGGCATTGATTACATTTATTTATTCTACAGGACAGCAAGGCAATGTAAACATCTTTGCATTAGCCCCTAGCAGGTAATACAAATTTAAGTTAGTAGGAGGTAAATTCAGCAGCACTGATGCTAAGCACATGCATCGTTTGGCTTCAAGGTTTTAGTGGCGCCAGCTTTTCTAATACACAGAGTCGCCTAGTGTTTTTCTATGTCTACACTTCTGAAACTCTGTAAGTCAAATATTAATTTCCAAAGAAGTGATGGTGATATTTGATGTTT